>NW_017280492.1:46077-138278 GCF_001594065.2 Cyphomyrmex costatus | reverse complement strand
TATATATATATATAGGATGTCCGGAAAATCGAGGTCAATACTTCGGGAAGTGATTCGCAAGCCAAAAAGGAAGAAAAAAAAGCTATATAAATATAACTATACAATCATAATTTATTTTACAGTGTATAATTATTTTTTAATACATATACATCAAATGTCAAATAAGGAAAAACAACATCGCCGTTGTTTAAAATAAAATTATAGGATTATTTTTACATAATATATGATCACTCTAGACATTTTTTTATAATTTATATTATTGGCAAAAATGTAGGTTTCTGGGCGTCTAAGCAACCGAATCCTCTATCAGGCGAATGCGTGGACGTCGCCTTGACGGACAACCAGCAAACGTGGGAATTGACCACGTGCGAGTCACTTCTTCCTTTCATGTGTCGCGCCGACGCCTGTCCTTCCGGTAAGTCCGTTCACGTAAATTGCAGACGGTGTAAGCGGTCGCATAACGGCCGACGCGAGCTCTGTTCTCTATATTTCACGTGGAACGGAATGATAATCCGCCGTGACGGGATAACTCTACAGGTTCGTTCCACTGCTCGAATGGCAAGTGCATCAACGCGGCGTTTAAATGCGACAAGCAAGACGACTGCGGCGATTATTCCGACGAATTGGACTGCCCGGCTAACTGCCACTATTATATGGCAAGCAGCGGTGACGTCGTGGAAAGTCCAAATTACCCGCATAAATATGCACCCCTCAGCAATTGTAAGTGGACGCTGGAGGGCCCTCAAGGACATAATATTCTCTTGCAGGTGAATTATTTACTCGATAAGTATCCCTCGTTCAATAAGTTAATGACACTTAATGCTACATATATAGTTGTGAAAATCACAAGTCAATGCTTAAAATGTGAAGTTACAAAACGAGTCACGATTCGTATTCCAGTTTCAAGAATTCGAGACCGAAAAGAGCTTCGATATAGTGCAGATCCTCGTAGGCGGTAGAACCGAGGAGAAGTCTGTAAATCTCGCGACTCTTTCCGGCAAGCAGGACTTCAGCAACAAGCTCTTCGTCTCAGCTTCGAACTTCATGATTATAAAATTCAGCTCCGATGCCTCGGTAGAAAGAAAGGGCTTCCGTGCCTCGTGGAAGACCGAACCACAGGCCTGCGGCGGGATTCTCAGAGCAACGCCGCAAGGACAAGTGCTTATGTCCCCGGCATATCCCCAAAATTATCCCGGAGGATTGGAGTGTCTGTATATCTTGCAGGCACAGCCAGGACGCATAATGTCTCTGGAAGTACGTTGAATTCTTACCATTTATCCAACTTACTTTAATACTTATTTAACATTTTATCATATAACAATCAAATCATTCGGCTATCTTACTATCATCTATGTATGAACATTTTGCATTGATTCTATATACGGTATATTGTGAATTTTGAAGAACTCTTCTATATGTATTTGAGATATCACGTTTGCCGAACATTTTTATTAGAAGATATATTTTAATGGAAAATGCATTTTAATATAAAAAATTAACTTACTTTATATAAAAAATAATAGTATAGCGCTAGCAATCGATTACAAAAGTTCGCGCGGTAGTCAAAGTATTAATACAGCGTTACGATTCTTCTAAACAAAAATTTAAATGCCTGTGAAATCTAATTAGGTAACTCTCTCGTTTCTAGATCGAGGACTTGGATCTTGAAACAAATCGGGATTATATTCTTGTGAGGGACGGAGATTCGCCTATGAGCAAACCGATTGCACGTCTCACTGGAAAATCGGAAGACAATCCAACAGTAATCATGTCTACAGGAAACAACTTGTATTTGTACTTTAAAACGAGCCTCGGTGATTCCAGGCGTGGCTTCAGCATTCGCTTCACGCAGGGCTGCAAAGCTACAATCATTGCAAGAAACGGAACGGTTCAGTCGCCATCTTACGGTCTCAATTATTATCCTAATAATCAGGAATGTTTGTACAAAATCAAAAATCCAGACAGAGGCCCACTGTCACTGAAATTCACTAACTTCACCGTTCACAAGACCGATTACGTACAAGTAAGTTTGATTACATTATATACACAACGAAGTTTCGTTACATCTTCACGCATGTTCGGTTTATTAATTTTTGCTCTTTCACGGGAAATCGATAGATATACGATGGCTCCAATACGAACGGTCTACGCTTGCATTCCGGAAGCGGTTTCACCTCTAACACTCGACCTAAGATCACGCTCACCGCGGAAAGCGGAGAAATGCTCGTTAGGTTCGTCTCTGACGCTTTGCACAGCAACATCGGCTGGCAGGCTAAGTTTTCTGCTGGTAAGTCATTATTTTCATATCCAGTATTATGTAAAGAAAGTAACATGTGATTACATAATATTACTAAGATGTGTTTTGAAATAAGAGAGCAATCTCTATGTACATATACATATATCAGTTGTATATTATAATGGTTTTATATTTCTATCGCATTTAATAGGATTTTATCTATGTGTAAAGATAGTCATACTAATATTAAAAAGAAAATATTAATTTTAGATTGTCCCCCGTTGCAACCTGGCGAGGGAGCTTTAGCGTCCAGTCGGGACACAGCATTTGGTACAGTAGTTACGTTCTCCTGTCCATTGGGACAAGAGTTTGCCACAGGCAAATCGAAAATTTCCACGGTATGTCTCCCCGGAGGAAATTGGTCAGTTATGTATATTCCTAAATGCCAAGAGGTTTACTGTGGTCCAGTACCTCAAATCGATAACGGATTCTCAATTGGTTCTTCGAATGTTACTTACCGTGGACTGGCAACCTATCAGTGTTACGCAGGATTCGCGTTTCTTTCCGGAAGACCGACGGAAAAGATTTCTTGTTTGGCTGACGGAAGATGGGAAAAAAAGCCATCTTGCTTAGGTTCGTTAAAAATTTCACAATATATATATCGATACGACTATACATATAGATGCGATATTAAACGAATAGAATTGTAGAGTATTGAAAAAATATGCATATGATTGTTTTTAGCATCTCAATGCGCTCAGTTACCAGATGCACCTCATGCTAACATGACTGTCTTGAATGGCAGCGGTCGAAGTTACGGCACGATTGTTAGATTCGAATGCGAGTCCGGCTACGTTCGAAGCGGGCATCCCGTCATTCTTTGTATGAGCAACGGTACCTGGTCCGACAGAGTACCAACATGTTCGCGTAAGTTCAGTAAATGGCTTATTCAGCAATTCTCCTTTACTGATTAATTTAACATTGATATAAAATTAATATGTAACAATATATATAACAACGTATCTTTTTCTTATTATAGGTGCTAAATGTCCGTTACTACCTACGATTAAAAATGGATTTATTATTGATATC
This sequence comes from Cyphomyrmex costatus, assembly GCF_001594065.2. Classification (NCBI taxonomy): domain Eukaryota; kingdom Metazoa; phylum Arthropoda; class Insecta; order Hymenoptera; family Formicidae; genus Cyphomyrmex; species Cyphomyrmex costatus. The sequence continues at coordinate 134,950 of NW_017280492.1, read as the reverse complement.
GGCAAAGATTATTTCTTTGGCGATGACGTTAGAGTACAGTGCAATAAAGGATACAAGCTAATGGGATCAAATATCATACAATGTGGTCCTTATCAACGGTTCGATAACGTGCCAACTTGCGAAGGTAGATTTTATAACATAAATCATGAAAATGAGTTATAATGGGAAATGAGTTATGTTATGTCGCAATTTTTCATTCGTCTCTGTAGATATAAACGAATGCACATCGAGCCAATGCGATCTGGCGTCCACGGAGTGCATAAACAATCCTGGTGCGTTTACTTGTAAGTGTAAGTCGGGCTTTGCATCGACAATGGAGTGCCGGCCTATCGGTGATCTTGGTCTTATCAACGGCGGCATTCCTGACGAATCGATCACTGTTTCAAGCTCGGAAAATGGATATACAAAAACTGTAGGATATATTGACATTTTCTATTCTTCATAATGTTTCAGAGTATCCTTCCTTTTTATAATATTAAATACTCATGTTCTTTCAAAGGGTATTCGTTTGAATAACGGTGACGGATGGTGCGGCAACAACATCGAGCGGGGTGCAAACTGGGTGACAATTGACATGAAGGCACCGACGATTATTCGCGGTTTCCGCACGCAGGTTGTAGCCAGAATCGACGGAAATATCGGGCACGCAACAGCCGTGCGGATGCAATACACGAACGACTTGACGGACGTCTTCATAGATTATGAAAATAATTACGAAAATCCGGACGGTACGCCGGTGGAGTTCAGAATACCGGACCCGAAGCTTTCCATCCTGAATCTACCAGTGCCGATCGAAGCTCGCTACATAAGATTCAGGATACAGGATTACAAAGGTGCACCATGTATGAAGCTAGAGATGGTTGGTTGCACCAGATTGGAATGCGCGGATATTAACGAGTGTGCCATCAGAAACGGTGGCTGCCATCAAAAGTGCATCAACAGTCCCGGCAGTTACTCCTGCATGTGCAACACGGGTTTTGAATTGTACAAAGGCAATGGTACGGCCGGATTTAATCTGGCGAAGGGAGAAACTGGCGAAAGGGATGGCGATTTATATCAGAGAAATAAAACGTGTGTGCCAGTGATGTGTCCGTCATTGACGGCACCGGAGAATGGAAAATTATTATCAACAAAGGTAAAATAAAAAAATCAAATAATACGATTCTTTTATCGTCCGAGTAAACATTGATTGTAATTATTATTATGAATGAAAAAAATTTTTTTTTTTAATGTATGAATTTATTTACTAGGAGCAGCATCACTTTGGCGATCTCGTTAGATTTCAGTGTAATTTTGGTTACGTTTTATCTGGATCTTCGGCTGTAATTTGTACCTCTTCCGGGATTTGGAACGGAACTATTCCCGAATGTCAATGTAAGTGCAGAACGTTTCAAAATTATCACATAAATTTCTGCCGCATTGTCGCATATAACATATCGAAAAAAAGATATAATCTTTCTGCAAGAAATGCACTATTATTCATAAGTTCAACATTTGCGATTTTCTTGCATCTCATAAAAGTTATGATAAAAACCAATTTCTTTTTCATTTTAAAGATGTATAACATTAAAAACAAATCTGAAAAACATTATAACAAAAATTTCTTCTTTGTCTTCTCTTTTTTTCTACAAATTCTTTAATTTCAATGTTAAAAAATATTTTGTAAGTTTTTACACTAAAAAATGTTGTTGCAAAAAATACACCAACTGTTTTTTTAATTTATTTCAAAGCTTAAAAAGCCTATTTTAAAATACTTTTTTTTATTAGTTTTTGTTTCATGTTATTTCATCAAACTACAGCGCTTTAAAATAAAATAAAAATGAAAAGGTATTATAATGTTTAAATCGAGATTACACACAGTTTAGTTTCGGAATAATTTCCTTGACTCAAATATAAAACCGACCAATCCGCACTACTTATAGGAAAAAATAATGTAACGTCTCTTACATTAACCCTTATTCCAAAACCTTAAATTTGCAGCACACATCTATGTGTGTTTACCTGTGAGGCAAGTAGACGCGTATCTAATCTACACATACATTCTTTTATACTTCCTTTTTCTCTTTCTTTATTCAAATAACTTCAATAAAACCTAAATCGAAGTTTAGAAGTAATAATTCAGCAAAAATTCCTAATTTATTTTAAAATATTTCAAATGTATTCTTTAACTATTTATAGATGCGAAATGTGTATCGCTACCAGACGGTAAAAGCGATGGTCTTACCGTGATTCGAAACGACAACACCAGCGTGCTGGTACCCTTCAAGCAGAATGTCACTCTGAAGTGCGGTACCAACGGCCGCTACTTGCGCAATACCGCGACATCCAATTTCCGACAATGCGTATACGATCCTAAACCCGGTTTGCCCGATTATTGGCTGTCTGGTCTGCAGCCAGCTTGTCCTCGCGTGAACTGCGGCAAGCCACTTCCTACGCCCGGCGCCGAGTACGGCCAGTATGAAGACACCAATCATCAGTCTTCCTTCTTTTTTGGCTGTCAAGATACCTTTAAATTGGCCGGTCAGACGAACCACAATGACAACGTTGTGCGTTGTCAGGCGAACGGCGTTTGGGACTTTGGCAACCTACGATGCGAAGGTCCGGTCTGCGAGGATCCTGGCAGACCGAGTGACGGCTATCAAGTGGCGCGTAGCTACGAACAGGGCTCGGAGGTACAATTCAGCTGCAACAGACCCGGCTACATTCTCATTAGCCCGCGACCTATCGTCTGCATTCGCGAACCTGAGTGCAAAGTCATCAGACCCCTCGGTCTGGCCTCCGGACGCATTCCAGATTCGGCGATAAATGCCACCTCCGAGAGACCGAATTACGAAGCTAGGAACGTCCGATTGAACTCGGTAACCGGCTGGTGCGGCAAGCAAGAGGCTTTCACTTACGTTAGTGTCGATCTCGGTCGTATCTATCGAGTGAAGGCAATCCTCGTGAAGGGCGTGATCACCAATGACATAGTCGGTAGACCCACGGAGATTCGTTTCTTCTACAAGAAAGGGGAGACCGAGAATTACGTCGTCTATTTCCCGAATTTCAATCTGACTATGCGTGATCCCGGAAATTATGGTGAATTGGCAATGATCACCCTGCCCAAGTATGTGGAGGCCCGTTTTGTGATTCTCGGTATCGTTAGCTACATGGACAATGCCTGTTTGAAGTTCGAGCTTATGGGATGCGAGGAACCAAAGATCGAACCATTATTGGGTTACGATTACGGATACTCCCCCTGTGTAGATAACGAAGCACCGGTCTTTCAAAATTGCCCGCAACAACCGATAGTTGTGCAAAAGGGAGCCAACGGAGAATTACTGCCAGTGAATTTCACAGTGCCAACCGCCGTCGACAACAGTGGCAGTATCGCTCGAGTGGAAGTAAAGCCTCCAAGTTTCAAAACCCCCATTAGAATCTTTGAAGACACGTTCGTGAAATATATAGCTTTCGATTACGATGGCAATGTAGCTATTTGCGAGATCAACATCACTGTTCCGGGTTAGTAACAATTTTCAATTTATCTAATATTTTACCTAATATATAAACTTATTTCGCATTATTAAATAAATTAGTAAGAAGATAATGAAAATGATAAAGAATCAAATCATTCATTAATATAAAAGATATAATTATTGAAAATATTAAAGAATTTCAGAATTCTATCTTTTATATGAAAATATATTATTATGAAAAATATATTATTATTCCAATATAAACAATTACATTAACGATCGTTTGGTAGGGTAAATTTTATTTAATCTTAATTAAATTATTAATTAATGTTTATTAATATTAGATAATTTAACTAATATTTAATTAATTAATATTCTCAGATATAACTCCACCGAAACTGAGCTGTCCCCAGAGTTACGTTATCGAACTGATCGATCGACAAGAGAGTTACTCCATCAATTTCAATGAGACGCGAAAACGCATCAATGCCACGGACTCTTCCGGTCCTGTAACGATCACTTTTGTACCAGAACGCGCAGTGATCCGAATTGGCGATTTTGAAAACGTCACGGTATATGCAACGGACATCAGTGGAAATAGGGCAGTTTGCCACTTCCAAGTTTCGGTCCAGGCAACGCCCTGCGTCGATTGGGAACTAAAACCGCCAGCTAATGGTAATCTAAAATGCATTCCTGGAGACCAGGGAATGCAATGCAGAGCGACCTGCAAGGCTGGATATAGATTCACCGACGGATCACCCATAAAAACATTCGGGTGTGATGTTAGCAAACGATGGACACCTTCGTCAGTGGTACCTGACTGCGTTTCCGAAAGTAAGTTTCTTATTTTTTAATTAATTTTATCTTATTTAGTATTATTACTATATAATGTGTGTGTATGTGTTCCAGTCAGAAATAGTTCCTCGAAAAAACGTCATTTCGACGTCGTTAAAATAAAAAAATTGTCGACTCGAAATTTGTGTCGAAATTTTAACATTTTTGAATAATAAAAAATTGCGTAGTTAGAGAATGCAATGAGAGTTTTGATACATTTTTTTAATACTTTTGGTGTAAATATTCTCATATTGGTGTAAATATATTTGTTTGCAGCGTCCCGTTTTGGTGTAAATATATGTTCAAGCACGTCCTTCTTTTATATAATGTGTTACAATTTTATATGTATAATATATATTTAATATATTATGTACTATATATAAATAATAAAATATTGATATTTGTAGATACGCAACAGGCCGATTATCATGTAACCGCCACTGTAACTTATCGGGCGAATGGCGTCGTTTCTCGATCCTGCTTGCCGATGTATCAAGATCTCATGGCTCAACATTACACGAGTCTTAATAGTATTTTGACTCAACGTTGCTCCTCTATCAACGTGAACATGAACGTGTCTTTTGTCAAAGCGATGCCTTACCTGATTGAAGAAAATGTTCTTAAGGTATATATTATATATATATACGTCAAGATCTTAATTGTATAAGACTAATAATACAATGTAATTAAATCAGAATTATTATTGGTAAGGAATAAGATTAACACAAATTTTCTACAAATTTTCCAGATGGATTTTATTTTGGTAGTCGTTCCGGCACAACGTCAAACGCAATTGTACGAATTTTGTGGCTCCACGTTGAGTCTGATCTTCGATCTAAAAGTTCCTCATGCGAGCGCAGTTATCGAGCCTCTATTAAACGTTTCTGCGATTGGCAATCAATGCCCGCCTCTCCGTGCTCTCAAATCATCCATTAACAGGGGCTTCACGTGCAGCATTGGCGAAGTATTGAACATGGATACCAACGATGTTCCCCGTTGTTGTAAGACACATTTCATACTTTTATAGAATAGTCATCTAAGATTTTTATACCTCGATACTCCTTCCTAATACTCCGTGTTCAGCAGTAATATTTTCTTTTTTTTAATCTTTTTTAAAACTATTCTTTGCAAACTTTTTATATATGTACTTCCATTTTATGATAATAATTTATTATTAATGACATAATATAAAAGCATCTCAAGTGATCCTTTGCGTAAAAAAAGATTAAGAAATTACTTCCAACTTAAATTAATTTATATTATTTTCTTCATGAATTTTTAATAAATTGCCTCAATAAAACATTCTTATGCATTTTTAGTGCATTGTCCTGCTGGAACCTTCGCCGGAGAGAAACAAAAGCAATGCACAGCTTGTCCAAAAGGCTTCTATCAGAACAGCGATCGACAAGGTTCCTGCTTGCACTGTCCTTTCGGCACGTATACAAAGGAGGACGGTTCCAAGAGCATAGACGACTGCATACCAGTCTGTGGTTACGGCACGTACTCACCTACCGGTCTTGTACCTTGCCTCGAGTGTCCCAGAAACAGCTACACCGGTGAGCCGCCTGTTGGAGGCTACAAGGACTGCCAGACCTGTCCGGCTGGAACCTTTACCTATCAACCAGCTGCGCCCGGTCGCGATCGTTGCCGCGCCAAATGCTCGCCAGGCATGTATTCGGATACGGGACTCGCTCCTTGCGCTCAGTGTCCCAAGAACTTCTTCCAGTCTCAGCACGGAGCGACCACATGCGTCGAGTGTCCCACAAACATGTATACGGACGGACCTGGTTCAGTCGGCCGCGAAGAGTGCAAGCCTGTCCAGTGCACCGACAGCGTATGTCAGCACGGCGGTCTCTGCGTGCCAATGGGACATGGTATACACTGCTATTGTCCAGCTGGCTTCTCTGGAAGACACTGCGAGATCGATATCGATGAGTGTGCGTCTCGACCGTGCTATAACGGTGCCACTTGTATAGATATGCCGCAAGGCTACAGGTGTCAATGCGCCTCCAGCTATTCTGGCATTAACTGCCAAGAAGAGAAATCAGATTGTACAAACGACACGTGTCCGGAAAGAGCTATGTGCAAGGATGAGCCTGGAATTAATAATTACACATGTCTCTGCCGATCCGGATATACTGGAGTTGATTGTGACATCACTGTAAGAATGCCCTTCTTTTAAAATGTTCTCTTAGTGAAAAATGTTCTCAAAATATTTCGATAATATTTTTAAAAATTTGTCATTTTTACTTTATAAAGACTTTATATAAACTGTGCTTTTCACGGATTGTCTTCATATCCGAATCCATTCTTAGAATGTCAACGTTTCGTGAACATTACAGTTCACTTCATCAGGGTGACGAACAGCCTGATACTGAACTGTTTCTCTAACTGAATTCCGTTTGTAAATATTACTTTGAAGTTTTTAAAAAATTTTTTTTTGTAAAATGAGAAATTTTAGAATATTTTTCGGAATTCCTATATGTATATAAAAAATCCTTAAAATGATGTAAATTTTCTTAGAATTTCTAAAAAGAAAATTTTGATTCATTAACAAAAATCTATGGAATTTTCTGAAAAGTTACAAAAATCCAAATTATGTAAAATTTCTAAAGAATGCTAAAAAAAATACATAAGAATCCTAAAAAAAAAATCGAATAAAATTTGTTTAAAAATGGTTATATAATATAACTTCCGTCAAACTTGTTTGAAGTCACTCGGGATCTTGACCTTGATAACATATGTCAAGATCAGGGTCATCAGAGCGGGCTCTTCCTATCTGCATATTTTATCTGTAAACCTCAAACACTTTATAAACTACTTATATTTAATTTTCATGTGCAGTGTATCTAATTTTATTTCTTTTCGCATCTTTACACAGATAAATCCTTGTACGGCGAGTGGAAATCCTTGTAATAACGGCGCAACTTGCGTGGCTCTTCAGCAAGGTCGCTACAAATGCGATTGTCTGCCAGGGTGGGAAGGTCAAAGCTGTGAAATCAATACCAACGAATGCGCTGAGCGACCTTGCCTACTTGGCGCCAATTGCACTGATCTAATCGCTGATTTCTCCTGCGACTGCCCACACGGATTTACTGGCAAACGCTGCCATGAGAAGATTGATCTCTGCTTGGGCAATCCTTGTCTAAACGGAATTTGCGTGGACAAACTCTTCAGCCACGAGTGCATTTGCCATCCGGGATGGACCGGTGCAGTCTGCGATACGAATATCAACGAGTGTGCATCTAGACCGTGCCGACACAACGGTCAATGCGTCGATCTTATCGACAATTATGCCTGCACTTGCGAGCCCGGTTACACGGGCAAGCAATGCCAACATACGATCGATAACTGCGCATCGGATCCTTGTCAGAACGGAGCCACGTGCATAGATCAGCTGCAAGGCTTCACCTGCAGGTGCAGACCTGGCTTTGTCGGACTGCAGTGCGAAGCGGAACGCGACGAATGTTCGAGCGATCCTTGTAATCCAGTTGGCACTGACCGCTGCATAGATCTTGATAATACCTTCGTCTGCAGTTGTCGCGAAGGTTACACCGGACCGTCTTGCGAGATCAACATAGACGACTGCGCGTCAGATCCGTGCCTGAACGGCGCAACATGTAGAGATGAAATTGGTGGTTTCAAGTGCATATGTCCGGAGGGATGGAGTGGAGTGTACTGTCAAATGGATGTTGGCATGTGCCAGAACCGACCTTGCCAGAACGATGCCAACTGCGTGGATTTGTTCCTGGATTATTTCTGCGTGTAAATACACATTCTTATACAAAAGAACAGTTTTCTGCATTCAGAAAAAAAAATATAATAACTATAAAGGTGTGATAACTATGCAATTATTTTATATACTAGCACATTACGGTGTGTGTGATGACTACATAGTCTATATCAGTAGTTTATTCAACTATGTATAATTCGACATATAAAACTTGTATAGTTGTTACTTTTATAGTTGCTGACATTATATTTTTCATTGAGTATAAGTGTGAAATATTTAAAAATTTGTCTTCAGACACACAGATCGGAAAATAAATTTGTAGGACCATCAAAATAATTATGTAGAACGCTTAAACGTTGATGACAATACTGCTGCAAAATTATAACATTTCAGCAAATTGGTTCAAGCGTCCTACATATAATTATTTTGGTAGTTTAAATAAAACTATTTTCAGATTTTTATTTAAATTAATTAGATACACTTCAGCAAAACTGTTCTTTCTGAATATGATTCATGTGAATGATAAATTCATCGATTTATACACATTTTCAATTAACAGTTGCCCGTCTGGCACCGACGGCAAGCAGTGCGAAACGGCACCGGAACGCTGCATCGGAAATCCATGCATGCACCACGGCCGCTGTCAAGATTTTGGTTCCGGCTTAAATTGTACTTGCTCTAATGATTACACCGGTATTGGCTGTCAATACGAATACGACGCCTGCCAAGCTGGCGCTTGCAAAAACGGAGCCACTTGCATCGATGAAGGTCCCGGATATACCTGCATATGCCCTCCAGGATATACTGGTATAACTTTAACAATATGTATTCACACTCGCAATCAAAGGAACAGTTATGGTAATGGCTGTAACTATAAATATGACAATTATATAAGTTTTATATCTACAATTAATGTACATAGTTTCAATAACTACAATATAATCAACTTTATTCAACTATATAAATCAATTCTACATAAAACTTCTATAGTTGTCATTATGTTTTCCTTTGAGAGCATATGTCGTTTACGTTCATATCTAATCAAACGTATTTATTATTTCTAAAAAATTAATTCTTCACTTATCTACATTAGGTCAAACTTGCGAAGAAGATATAATTGATTGTAAAGAGAATTCATGTCCACCATCGGCAACTTGTATCGATCTCACAGGCAAATTCTTCTGCCAATGTCCATTCAACTTAACTGGTGACGATTGCAGAAAATGTATGTTTCTTAGATTCTTTTTTACTAAAATATTATATCGGAGAAAAAAAATTCGCCTATAATTTTTACTTTAAATTTTTACAGCTATCCAAGTGGATTACGACTTGTACTTCAGCGATCAAGGACGCAGCAGCGCTTCGCAAGTCATTCCATTCTTCACTAACTCCGCAAAAAGCCTGACTATTGCTATGTGGGTGCAGTTTACGCAAAGAGACGAAGGTGGAAATTTCTTCACTCTTTATAGCGTTAGGTATATGTTTATTTGCACTTTTATTTCGTTTGATATCTATTATACTTATTGTAAAGCTTAATAATTCACATTCGGATTCACATACATCTTTTCTTCAGCTCCCCACACGTTCCAACGAACCGAAGACTTATGATCCAAGCACAAAGTAATGGTGTTCATGTATCTCTCTTCCACGACTTACAAGACGTCTACCTACCATTCGGAGAATACGCGACCATAAACGACGGACAATGGCATCACATTGCTTTTGTATGGAACGGTGAAAATGGCGGAGAACTCATTTTAATCACAGAAGGTCTCATTGCAAGCAAGACCGAGGGTTATGGCAGCGGCAGATCACTCCCAGCATAGTAAGTGCCCCTTCAAAAGGAACATAGAAAATTATGAGGCATTTTTTCAATGCTCCTCCAATGATTTATTTTCATTATATTAAAAGATAAATATGTTTATTGAACATTAAAATGTTCTACAGCGCATGGACAGTATTAGGAAAACCACAGAGCGAGAATACAAAGAGTTACACAGATTTAGGCTTTCAAGGTCATCTGACCAAGGTGCAAGTCTGGGGTCGTGCGTTGCATGTGACAAATGAGGTTCAAAAGCAAGTTCGCGACTGTCGTACAGAACCAGTTCTCTATCAAGGACTAGTGTTGACATGGGCGGGATACGACGAAACCGTGGGTGGTGTCGAAAGAGTCGTGCCATCGCATTGTGGACAGCGTGTGTGCTCGCTCGGTTACGGTGGCAGTAGATGTCAACAACTCGAGGTAGATAAGATCTCGCCCGAAGTAAGGGGTTGTCCAGGCGATCTTTGGGTAATCGCTCAGAACGGATCATCGATCGTTACTTGGGACGAGCCACATTTCAGCGACAACGTTGGCATCGTAAGAGTTCAGGAGAAAAACGGACACCGATCCGGGCAGACTCTAATGTGGGGTACTTATGACATCAGTTACGTGGCTTATGATCAGGCTGGAAACTCGGCTACTTGCAACTTTAAAGTTTACGTGTTGTGTAAGTAAAGTCTTGACACTGAAAAAAAAATTTTCAGTTAATACCAACTAAAAGTAACATAACTGCATCAATGTTATAATTTCGTACTCGACAGAAATCTAGCATAACAGGTGGTATTATATAACAATTACTTAATTGTTGAGTAAAAAATTATAACATTAATATTATGTTACTTTTAATTTGTTTCGACCGGAGAATTTGGTACTTGTGTGACTGTATAGTAAAATAATTATGATTATAAATTTTATTTTTATAATTATTACCGTTGAAATGTTAGTGAGACAATAATATATTTATAGTTCTATCAAACAAATATTAACTAATATTTGTCCAATAAACACTAAAATATCTCTCCAGAAAATGATATTTTTTTTAGGAAGAGTTGTTGCGTACGCGCATAAATTTGCCAAATTTATACAAACCCTTTCCATTACAGCCGATTTTTGCCCGACACTGAAAGATCCTGTCGGTGGTACGCAACAATGCAAAGACTGGGGTTCGGGAGGTCAATTCAAGGTCTGCGAGATTTCCTGTAACGCCGGACTTCGGTTCTCACAAGAGGTCCCCAAATTCTACACGTGCGGTGCAGAAGGCTTCTGGAGACCTACCAGTGATCCCAGTCTACCTTTGATATATCCAGCTTGTACGAGTAAGCATCTCACATTTTAGTTTTCTCTTATAACACAATCTTATTCCTTATATCATATGATTGCGTCATTCAATCCTGCGCGTTTCTCTTCTTTGAAATATTAGCGTCTCATTAAATAATGGTTTCTATTTCTTTTTTTAATACAATTTTACGAATACTTCCTAAAAATAAAGTATTTTGTAAAAATTTCTTAATAATTTTTGTATGTTTGTAAAAGTGATGAAAATTTACCTGGGATATACGAACCTATCGAATGGAGTGAAGGACGGGAAAATTGTTTTGTGCGTACTAAGAATTTATACTTCCTAAATAGTGTATATTTTTTGTTTCAGGTGCTACGTCAGCCCAAAGAGTTTTCAAGATTAGGATGAATTTCCCTACATCGGTGCTCTGCAACGAAGCCGGTCAAGGTGTACTCAAACAGAAGGTTCGAAATGCCGTAAACTCCTTAAACAGAGACTGGAACTTCTGTTCGTATTCTTACGAAGGTAATACGCAATTTTACAAACAGATTGTCTTTTATAATTGCACATTTCTTGCATCAGTCTAATTTTTTATACTTTTATTTATTTATTTTTTTTTTTTTTTTCAGGAACTCGCGAATGCAAGGATCTTCATATTGACGTACAATGCGATCATCGCACTCGTACAACGAGAGAAACGAGCGAAGAAGATGGTGGAACGTACGTCATTTCCGCTGTTGTACCTGCAGAACCGTAAGTGCAAATTGTAATCTTATAATTAATTACCAAGACGACGTCTTGGAAAATGTTGCCATTCAAACATTTGCAGGTGCGAGTCGCAATTTTTTAAACACACCAACTCGTCGATCGCTCTAAATACAGCCTCTTGTTTAAATAATATTATCTCTGTAAACCATAGCTTGCTTCTGTATGTCAATGTCGATCGCTTAAATGTTAGATACTACATCAGTATACTTATATTTTATTGATTGCGCCGCGCATTTCACTTACAGTGAATGTTCGTACTGAGTATTTTTGTTACTTGTGTTGCATCATACAGAACGAGAAAGGGTCGCCAAGGCAGTGACACTTACGAAGTGGAGATCTCGTTCCCAGCGATAAAGTAAGGACAGCTCGATTCAAGTCAGCGCGATTCAATTCATTTACATCGGTCTTACCCGCCATCTGACATCATTTCTAATACGCTACCATTCATATCGCGCAGTTTATAATAATTACCCAAGATTTAATCATGTTTCAGCGTTCTCTTGTCCTACAATAATAGTGCATAACTCTCAGATTTATATAATAAGCATTAAAAAGTCATCGGTCAAATCATATAACTAACGACTAATCCTACAGCCAGAAAAGTATCAGATCAAGCCTTATAGAATTGTATGAAAGTAAAAGCTGCACGTCCTTACTAACTGATCATGATTGATCATCGTATCACATATATAGGTGGGACGTCATCGTAGGGAGCTGTAACAGGTGTCCACATACTTTCCGATAGTAATAACAATGTAACAAAACCAAGATCTAACCAAGCTGTGAGATCGCTTAAATATTTTCTTTACTTTGTTAAAAAGAAATCTATTATTCGATACTACCGCGCGCGCGATGCATAGAATCGAAAACTCAAATATATTATATGAAATGGATTTCACAAAAATTAAATGCGATTACCTTAGTGAAAAGTTTCCTTATCACATAATTCATATAATTTTTCACAGTTTTTATGCAAATGCTGAATTTTTTCGGAACTTGTATATAGTTTTAAAACTTTTTAGAAGATTTTTCTCTCAGATTTTTATATGAATTAGGACACTTCAGAAATGCTTAAAGTCTTCAGAGATTTTCTAAAATTCTTTATATAAATTTCGAAGTATTCTAAATCTTCCCAAATTTGTCGTTCTTTAATTTTTGAAAACTTGTACGATAAAATCTGAAAAAGTTTGAGATATTTTTTTAGAAATCTTTATAAATATTTAGAATATGACAAGTTCTTAAAAATGTTACAAGACATTATGATGGTTTTCACTAAGGTAGAATTTAAAAAGTGATACATTTGATTGATTAATTCATGCCATTTTGTTAAGTTCGGTAACATGCGCTTGCTTAACAGTGATCCAACAGCTTCAGTTAAAAAATATGTAACAATTTCAATATACACTTGACAACATATACGTGATCAATGTGATAGTAAATAAATGCAGAAATTTACGTGTATTAATAAAAATGCTAAGGGTATGAGTGCGGTTTAACCTGCGACACACAAGTCTACAGACGAGAGAATCCTATAGTCCAAAGATAAGACTACCCTAATTACACTCACTTCAAGATAACGGCTGTACATACTTGCGCAAACCCTTTCATGCCTGTTGCTACCGCAAGTTCCATCAATTTTTGCAAAACAATAACTCTTATTTATGTTTCACAGCGATCCAATCCTGAACGCCAATTCAAACGAACGCTCTACTGTGCAAATGTTGCTCGAAAGATTGATCCTCGAAGAAGACCAATTCGATGTTCATGATATTCTACCTAATACCGTGCCGGATCCCGCATCTCTCATTCTGGAATCCGATTACGCCTGTCCCATTGGTCAAGTTGTTATGGCACCGGATTGTGGTAAGATATTATATACTATGTTTCATCAAAATTATTATTAAAAATAATTTCTTTGACATAATTAAACCTATACAGTCTCGATCTATATGACTACGAGAGATAAAAGAATGCATTTGAGAGAAGCATTTGAGAGATCATCTCGATCGATTACATTATCAACAATTCTCTTGCAGTACCATGTGCGGTAGGAACATTCTATGATGAAGAAGCGCAACAATGCGTGTCCTGTCCTGTGGGCACTTATCAGAGCGAGTCCGGGCAATTAAAATGCAATTCTTGTCCGATAATCGCTGGTCGTCCCAGTGTGACTGTGGGTCCTGGAGCGCGTAGCGCAGGGGACTGTAAGGAGCGTTGTTCTGCCGGCAAATACTACGACGACCTAGGCGGTCTCTGTCGTAGCTGCGGCCATGGATTCTATCAGCCAAACGAGGGTAGTTTCTCCTGCCAGCTGTGTGGCCTTGGAAAGACCACGAGAACAGCCGAGGCTGTGTCGAAGGAAGAATGCCGAGACGAGTGTGGGTCTGGACAGCAGTTAGCCATCGAAGGAAAATGCGAACCTTGCCCACGCGGCACGTACCGAACTCAAGGAATACAGGCATCCTGCCAAGCGTGTCCGCTCGGTAGAACGACCCCGAATATGGGATCAGCGGCGATCGAGGAATGCTCGCTTCCGGTTTGCGAACCTGGAACTTTCCTCAACGGCACCCTTAACGAATGTGTGGAATGTAAGAAGGGAACTTATCAATCGGAACCACAGCAAACCTTCTGTATTCCGTGCCCACCGAATACTAGCACCAAAGGATCTGCTGCTGTAAGTTTTATTCTAAAATATATATTAATGAATATAATTGTCTATACACAGAAAGTGTACATATAATTATTTTACTAGATGTAATTTTTTTAGTGAATTTTATATTTTGACAAATTTATTCAATACATAATTATTTCTTAATGTATGGAAAAAGATAGTATACTGAAAAACGCTTGTTAACAGACAAACAAAGCCGATTGCACGAATCCTTGCGAAACTAGCGGCGAGGAAATGCACTGCGATGCAAACGCATACTGTCTACTCATACCTGAAACTAGCGATTTCAAATGCGAGTGTAAGCCCGGATACAACGGTACCGGAACTGTTTGTACGGACGTATGTCTGGGCTACTGCGACAATGAGGGCGTCTGCCTGAAGGATTCTCGCGGGCAACCTTCATGCAGATGCAGCGGTAGTTTCACAGGCAAACATTGCATGGAGAAGTCTGAATTCTTCTACATCACCGGTGGCATAGCGGGAGGTGTTATCCTGATCATTCTCGTGGTGCTCCTCGTCTGGATGATATGTGTCAGGTTGGTAAAAAAATTCGATTAATTTATATACGCGATTACGATATCAGAAGCTTCTCTTTCATCCAAGTATTTAAAAAAAATTGTTTAGTAGCTACTTTTACATAGATAATAAATAAGATAAAACGGGACCTACAAAATTTTACAAACTAAAGTACATAAAAGATGTATAGGATGTCGGCACGATACTTTGTGCACACAACGTTATTTAAAAAAAAAAGCATTTCAATCAGTGGCCTTTACTTAAAATTGATCACTACTCAATAAGAGTCAGAATCTACGAATAATATTATTTGAGTAAATCAGAAATTCGTATTTTATCGATAACAAAATATATCTTTTCTTTCCTATAGAGCGTCGAAAAAGAAAGAGCCTAAAAAGATGCTGACTCCGGCAACCGATCAGAATGGCTCTCAAGTAAATTTCTATTATGGTGCGCCAACACCATACGCCGAGTCGATAGCGCCGTCACATCATAGCACGTATGCACATTATTACGATGACGAGGAAGACGGCTGGGAAATGCCTAACTTCTATAACGAAACTTACATGAAAGGTAAGCAAATAACTTAATTCTATATAACAAAAATTATTAAAGGTAAACACTCTGAGAAAAATGTAGTAGTGGTAACTATATAAAATGGCAACATCTACACGTTTTATAGAATTAGTACTAATACTGTGATGAAAATTTTTCTTAAAATCTTTCACATCATTTTTCAAAATTTTTTCGACTTTTTGTCTGATTTTTTATACAACTTAAAATTATAAATACACATTTTATATAATTTCAATAAACCATAGAACAGTTTAATAAACTGTGTACATTAATTCTATATGTAAAACTTGTATAATTTTTATTTTGATGAGTACTACATCTTTTTTTCTGAATAAAGTAAAATATTTCAATCACGTATGAAGATTAAAATTTTAATTTTAATGACGTCGGTGCGGATTATTTATTCCCACATTAAATACGAGATGAATACATAAATAAATAATTTACAGCATTGAACCTTTACATATAACTCGTATTGCAATATCGAGAATGCTCATTAATTCTTTTTTCCTTTTTTTACGCAGAGAGCTTGCACAACGGAGGCAAGATGAACAGTCTTGCCCGATCAAATGCCAGTATTTACGGCACGAAAGACGATCTTTACGACAGACTGAAGCGCCACGCGTATACTGGTAAAAAAGGTACAATCCCGCAACTACCCTCGTAATCATATTAATCAACGTCGGCTCATCATACGTGCAGCCGTCCGAAAATTACTGCCAACAGGATCGGATGCAACAAAGTCACGCGCACGACCGGCTACTTATTTATTAATTAATTTAAGCCTACGTATTACTCTCTTCGTCTATTTACTATCATTAGAACACGTAACAAATTTCCGCTCCACTTGATTTAACAGCAGATTGGAAAACGTCAGCGCGCTATCTCAGAAACGTCTCCGAGCGTGCGGCGCAGCAAATAACATTACGAAATATCCATTTTGCAGATAAGAGCGACAGCGACAGCGAAGGCCAGTGACCGGGTAGAACAATGACTTACACGCCAACATAGAATACGAAAAAGCGGGAGATATCAGTGTAATCAGACGGAGTGACGACAATATCTCATCCTTCGAGCGACGTCGTCGTCGTTGCGCCTTGACCGATCGACGGATCTTATTATTTATTACATTACCATTCTGTATGACGTCGCGCGAAATCTGCGATCTGATCACGCGACCGGATATGAAGAAAGAGAGAGAAAGAAAGAGCGAAAGAGGCCCGATCGAAATCGCGAGATCTCGCGTCGACGCAAAAGATGCGCTTCGATCGACAACTGCGGCGAGTGACGCAAACGCAAGAGTCCTGGAACGACGATCGGCAAACCGTGCACCGATTGTCGCTTCGGCACGCTCGAAAAAAACGGCAAATTCGAGGTATACCGGAGAACCGCAAAAGAGAGAGAGAAAAAAAAAACACAGAAAATGGAATCCGTCTTTCGAAGTGAAATTCGATGCGTGTTCAATGATTAAGGAGACGCGCGAGGTTGTATTTTTTTTGTAATTTAATAGAATGTTAAGGACCCCCCAGTCACACATCACCCATTTCTACTCCCCATTCTCTCTTTTTATTAACTCATACCAATCGACGGTGCGTACGTGAGAGAAACTGTGTGCTTGTATGTTAATATAACTATATACGTACGTGGATTTATATTTTGTTACTCTGAAGGTATACGCATCACGTTGTAATATAATAGTGTGCGACAAGCGCAATAAATGGAGAAGTTTAACGAGATTTCAAGTTTGATTTCGGCAACTGGAAGACAGAAAGGAGCGAGGAAAAGAGTCTCATCGTGGGGAAACCTCGCAACGCAACGCCGAGAGAACCACGTTCATTCACGATGACCAAAAGACATTGAACATTTACATTCAGTGTATTTTTTCACGTGACGATATCTCTGTAAAAAAAAAAAAAAAACAAAGGTAAAGAAATATGTAGAGTCGCCCAGTGTGACAAACGATACTCTGTGCCTGCGCGGCGAGCGTGCACAAACGATGCCTACCACGCTGTTTTCCATTTATGTTGTAAAAACTTTAACAAATAGTTGTTTTTTTATTAATAAAAATGTATTTCAATAAAATGTCCTGCAGTATTTTCATTGCACTCGTAATAATATTCTTATAATTTGTAGGAAGCATTGCAGAGCAAGTTGGAATTTATTATTATTCAAAGCGTACATAGATCTATATAATTCTTAGTGGACTACTTAGTGATTTTCAATGTCTCGTCGAACCCTCTTTATATTTCCGTAACTTCTTCATTCGCTTTTATTAATATTACTTTGTACATTTTCTGACCCAGACTGATCCTGGCTTTGTTATTCAATAGAGACATATCATGTGACATGATTTTACCTGCCATTTCTGGATCAATGTGAACATCCGCATTGTCATCTATAAATTCAGTCGCGTCGCTTCTTTCGCGTTCATTGTCAGATTCAATTAAACTTGACCTTTCGCACTCTTCGTGTTCTGTTAACGCAAAGTAGAATAGTAAAGAATATATTTAAATAAAATAAAATATGAAATGAGATAAGTTCCACACTGACTTTTGTGCTTCAAAATATTAAGACCATAAATAATATCTACATCGTTATAGTTTCGTTTTAATACTGTAAATAATGAAAACTATATTTTAATATTTTGTCTCTTTTCTATAATTAATAGTTTTAATAAATGAAATTGATTGATCCTTACATCGATTTCCAATGTCACGAGCCTTCTCGTAATCTTTCGTCATTAAAGCGATTGTGAACTAAAATTAATTAAAAACGGTACGTCATATATTTGAAACCAGCCCAGTATCTGAGAATGGATTGAAATGGATTAAAATGGATTCAGATTTTCAGAAATACGGATTCATGAATGTTAAAATGAATCCTTTTCAATCCGAATGCGTTTTTATTCATTTATAGAAATTGCATGGAGCATATTTGTATACCTTTCAATCAAAAAATAATATCAGCTTTTTCAGTGCGTTTGTGACCATAGTGAATACTGTACAATTCAAAATTTTGATTAGGAAACGCAGTTTTTCAGTTGCATCCAAAAAAAAGTTTTCGCTGTTTAATAATACGCGAATTCGAATAGGCAAAATGTCCAATCCCATTTTAATCCATTCTCGGATGCTAGGAGTGAATGCGATTTTTATAACTCGCTTTGCAGCACTGGTAGCGCCATCGGTCGGCTACCTGGCGTAACGCCGTAACCGGGTATTAGTCCTGTGGCGGGCGTCTCGGCCGGCTGGACTCGTCGTAACGTAGTAGGACTAGGGACCTGCCTGAGGGCTCAGGTCAGGTTGAGACGCCCGAGGGGGTCTTAGATCGAGGTTCTATATAAACGGATTTCACGTGGCTCGAGTACATGCGAGAATTAGCGCGAGTCTCTTCCTTGGACCTCTGGTGGCGGATTGTTACAATATAATGGGTGCTTTCCAATTGATGACACAAGTATCGTTCTATCTTTCTTGACATTTAAGAGATTGACAAAGATAGAATGACACTTGTGTCGATTTGTATCATCAATTGGAAAGCACCCATTATATTTATAATTATTATGGGTGCTTTATTATATTTATAATAAAGCACCCATAATAATTATGTTGATCGTACACATAAACTCTCTTCAAGCTTTATTCAAGATTACATTCCATTTTTGTTGAAATATAAGCGTGTTACCATATTCAACGTACTTGCGAGTAGACCATTTCGGGCATGCAATTTATGTTAAATTTAACATATTTTCCAACTGTGTTTTTTTCCAAATGTTCGAAAACGTTCCCCGGATGTTCTCGTGGTATCATCTTATCCTTGTTCAACATTGGGTAAACAACAAGGACAAAGCGATACAAACAGGCACTCTCGGGTAACATTTCCGAACGCAGAGCCTTACAATTATAGTGTCTCTCTATGAGTCACTTCATTACGTAGATTTAATAAAAAAAATTAGAATACGTTATAAATAACAATGATGTAATAGAATAAAATCTCTCTAGCAACATTTTCAAGAGATTCAGAAGAGACTGTAGAAGAACAGCCGCAAAGGACACGAAAAATGCTCGTTCCAGTCGGTTGCGGTCTACACGGTAAACGACCGGTGAAGTGCAGCGTCAAGAGGGGAAAAAAAAAAGGCTGCTGCAAAAGAAAATGCTGCGGTCCAGAGACTCCGGAGTTAAAAAGCGAGCGGTCTTTGGCGCGTTGGAACCAGCATATGAGGGAATAATAAATTATCGACTCCCGGCGGAGATTATCGGTCTCTCGAATACCGCACATGACGTGGTGTTCCGGCCGGCTGGCGCGGCGCCGCCGCGGTCCGGCCTCGATTCGCTCCCGGTGAGCTCACTCCGCTTCTCGATTCGCCGCGGATGACGTTATCCGCGACAGTATACGCGAATCGCGCTCCCGGCATTGTCCCGCGTGACGTGTGCTTTAACCCCGACATCACCGCCTCTCCTACCGCATTTCACGGACGACGATCGAGCTAACTACATGACGGAGCGTACGGCGAAGCACATATACCGTCTACCCGATTCTGACACGCCGCGCTAATCGGACGAGTAAAAATAGTTGCACAGTGCGGACTTTCGTTGGCCCTTCTGTCTTTTTTTTCTACCGGCTCGTCTCCAGCCCAAGTGGAAGGTACCCCGATACCGATTGTCTCAGGGAGGGTGAGTATATAAATTCGCGCTACAATCGTTACACGACCTTTCGCCGCGTAAGAGTTTGTGCTTGATTATGTAACGACCTAAAAATCTGTTTTCGTTCAGTTTTATGCTTAACATATGTGTACTTTTTGTATTTAAAATGACATATATATATATAGGGTGTATATTCGCTTTATACTTGAAAAGCGATAAGGAAAGTTCCGAAGCGCAGCTTCCACAATGCTGGAAAAAAAAAAAACAAGCGTAGATGCATATAATATGTCATCGTGAATGAATCGACATCGACAGAATCAACCGTCTGGCCCCGGCTAGCGATTGAAAGATGCTGCGTAGTCGCGAGGGATCGATTGGAGCGCGCGATGCGTGTTGACGTCGTCGTCGTCGTCGGCGGCGGCGGCGGCGGCGGCGGCAGCAGCAGCAACTATATATTTTCAGGTCGCACAGATATAGTTTCCTCGAAGGGTATTCCCGGCCTGACGATTTTGCGTTGCACCGATGCGCGCGAGTGCGATCAGGTGCGCCGCGCCGTCGTGACCGACGTCCGCATGATGCAATGCAACTCGCGCCGAGACTCGGCGAAACAGTCACATGCGCCGGAACGCTAAACAGCGAACGTTACGTAACCAATCAGCCTAGTCAGTAGTCTAGTCAGACAGCAGCTTTTCCTTATTACAGTACGCCTTATCCGCCCACCGAAAAGCTTCGGAAGAAAATAACACGTCTAAGTCAATTGGGAAAGAACGGTGTATCATGAAAGGGGAAAACGAGATAAAGGCTATAATAAGTCTTATTAGTATCTACAAAAGTGGATAAACTGAAAAGAATTTTCGAGGTCTTTTGTAACGAATATAACACATCGCAGACAACAAGCTGTTTGCCTTTCTTAATACGGTCGAGCTAATTGCCAAAGAAAGCACGGAGATAAGATAAGTTGCATATAGGAAGTTGCATGACGTAATATTTTGGAGCAGAGATGACTAAGCTTAATCGCGCTCGAAATATATCGTAAATCAAGAGACATATATCGTACAATATTTTACTGAAAGATAACTAGGTTCAAATTCACCAAACGGATAAGGAAAGAATGCAAAATTTATCGAACTTATTACATGTGCCACAAATGTAATCATTATGATCCATAAGATAGAATCAGTCCCTTGATTTATAACATCGATGTTATCACGATGAATTACTATTATATCGCTTATATTGCCTAGCAATGTGAAGATTGGATACCATTTATCAAATTATGTGTACACAAATATAATAATTTTCTCGGAATTACGTATCAAATACAGTGTCTAGAAAGCAACCATTTACTAAATCGATTACTAATTTAGTTGTCTGTACTCAAGAATTTTATTGATTTAGTAAAAGGCTAGTAAATAACTACAATTTAATAAACTTTAAATGCAATATCGAAACTTAATGTTCGATTGTTATTTGTTACCTTATTATTAATATTAATCCAATAATTATTTAATATTAATATTAAATTAATGTATTTATATTTATATTGATATTATATACTTATTATTATTATTTGATGTATCAAATTGTGTTTATTAATCAATGCTATTACTTCTTTTAGGTTTCCAAAATCCCTCCCATCTACAAACGTCCGACAACCAGCAACATTTCAGTTGAGGAAGGAGGTGTTCTTAACGTGAGTACTGTTCCGATCCCGAGAAAGGATCCGGAACAGTGAAACATCGCGTTTTAAATCTGAACCCGGACAATCGGATATTGATAGGAAGATGCAAACGTTTCAGGTTTCAAAATCATGCAACCGTCAGCAGCTTCCGTTATCTGTTACTCGTGGCGTGAGATCGCGGTCACTGGAAGATGTCACCTCGATAAAGGTGGAGACAATTCCTCTGCTGAGCCCGACGATGGAGACCGAACTTTTGAAGGAGCCCTGGGTATTCCCGCGCACAAAAGCAAATCTTATGAAAGGAGAGGAACCCGCGACACTTTCCGCCTGGGAAGAGGACTTTCAGGATCTGAGCAGTTGGTGCATGGATACGTTCCAGGGTCAATGCGATTTTCATATAGGTGAATCGACTACATTTAAACTATCAGGTATACCTACATTTCTATACGTAAATAACTTTATCAAGTGTTCCATAGA
This sequence comes from Cyphomyrmex costatus, assembly GCF_001594065.2. Taxonomy (NCBI): domain Eukaryota; kingdom Metazoa; phylum Arthropoda; class Insecta; order Hymenoptera; family Formicidae; genus Cyphomyrmex; species Cyphomyrmex costatus. Next base: position 112,501 of record NW_017280492.1, on the reverse strand, counting down.
ATTTCATTAATTCGTCGGAAACTATATATGTATAATCGATACAGAACGTTGATATGGACTCGCTTTGTTCCAGATACAAAATACGAGGGTAACAGCGTTTCGATTGTAAAAGAGAAAGAGATGTTAAAGGATGAGAAGTTGGATTTGAAAATGGATACCGTTAAGACGACTAAAGAATCAAATGACAATTGTCATTTGCTTCTATCTCCATCGGAACTCGTTAACGAATACGGATTAAGATATAATAATGAGGAGAACAATGCATCCAGTTCGTTGCTAATACCACCAGAATCTGTGGCTTCTAAGGCCACCTCGCCGAGCAAACAGCATGACGCAGATGTTAGCGCGCCGCTCCAACCCAGGAGTCATGATTTGGATTACGCTTGCTCGTCGACGCTTAACACCGTCGCAAATCAGCGCGAAACATGGGATGAATTACGCACCATCGAGACAACCGGTTCGGATACTTTCGACTTGTTGTCGTACCTTTGGGAGGTACGTTGACACACGGAAAGAACGGTTTTACCGAAAGTATTTCAACATTTGGCTAGATCTGAAAATAATCTGGTTGGAACATCAAAATAATTATGTAAACTTAAACGTTGATGGGACAATGCTACAAAACGTTTTAATATTCCAGTAATCAGTTTAACATTATTATTTCTACATAATTATGTTAAACTGATCCAGCAGAAAAAATTTAGCTAAATACAGATCTGAAAGTAATTTCATTGCGTAGCACGCATTTTAGAGGCGTGGAATCGTCCTAATATAGAAAGATAGTCGAGATGGCGTGAGATGGCAAAGAATCGCGAGTAATGCGTGCGGGAGAGAGTGTGTATCCGAGTGGCCAAAAAAAAAAAAAGACGAGAAAATAAATCGGCTCCTGTCTACAATCCATTCAGCGAGTACGATCATTCGGCATTCCTAGCATAACTCCCTCATCTTTTCCTACAATTGGACCATCAAAATAATTACGTATATCGGACGCCCAAGTAAGAATGTCAAAATTTTTTCACAGCATCGCTCATTATGTTTGAGTTTTATATATAATTATTTTGATGGTCCAAACAAAATTCTTTTAAAATCTGCATCTAGCTAAATTTTTAGATGTTTCGGTGAAACCATTCTTTTTCATGCAGATTTAACGAAAATATTTGATCGCGTAATCGTTAACTGTTCATACGATTTGTTCTAAAATTGATTTTTATTACAGGATGAAATACGTTCAATGGAAAGTAATTTATCTACCGATTCTTCAGCGATGTTAAAAGTCAGACCGCACGCAACAACGTCGTCGTCGTCAGTACGATCACTTACATCAACAAAGGTGAAAACGGAGGAGACCGACGAACCGATGCCACCTTCGCCACGTCGAAGGATGGAGACCCGCGCGACATCCCGGATGATCATGACCTCGTCCACGGCGAAGTCTCCCGTAACGTCATATCGAAGATCGGAGAGAACGAGGGCAGCGACTATTAAAAGTAAAGAGAAGGAGAGTGTTACTGTCACCAGCACAGAGACAAAGAATAACAACGGGAGGAAAAGATATTACGAGGAAAGCGACGACTCCGAGGAGGATGTCATTCTCACCCAATACAAGGAGTGCCGTGTGAAAAATAATGAGGCCTCGCGGAGATCACGAATGAACAAGAAAGCTAAAGAATCGGAAATGGCCAAGAGAGCGACCGAACTGGAAAAGGATAACAGGATACTGAAGATGAAGGTTGAGGAGCTGGAGAAGCTGGTGACGTCGATGCGTAACGCGTTATTACAATCTGCTTTAAAGAAAGAATTTTAAGTACGCGTTATTGAATATTTAGACGTTCTCGCGACCTGTCGCGTATAATCTAATTAACCACATTTGTTACGTTTTTCCGTTATGTCATGCATGCACTATTATTATATGATGTCTTTTGACCACGAAAGAGCTATATGAACTTTAACATTGAATTTATTTACATTAATTGTCTTAATGTGGGATTAAAAGCGTTCTTAAAAATTTATCGTTATTTTGATGTTATTTTATCGAGAGACGTTTTCTTTTTTATTTACTTCGCTTCAGCATCTCTTGTACATATCGCAATTTAATTGTGTAACGATATGTAGAAGAGATACTGAATGAAACCGAGTAAACTAATCGCGAACTAGCGATAGACTAATTGTACGCTGCTGCAATGCGTTAAAAATGTTTTTACAATGCAACATTTGGCTTGCTGTATGTCCGTACGCTGAGATATATTAAAAATAAATATTTATTTTCTTATGAGAGAAAACGAGAAAGAGAGAGATAGAAACACCGAAATTAGAATATATTTTGCGTAATAAACACACATACATACGTATATATATGTATATGTATGCGTGTGTATATATACATACTTATAAGTTACTTTGTGTATATAAGTACTACATGAGTGAAGATCAGGCATATGATTTTAAGTGATAATATGTATTGTCGTGAAAATTTTAATCCGAACAAAATCACATGATCATATTTTGTTCAGCCTTATATTGTACCTGATAAAGAAGAGAAAAAGGGCATGCATATAGAATCCTATTTCAGAGAGAAACATGTAATTAGTAATACACACAGTTTTCTACTATTTGGTGTGAACTCAACAGTGCTGAGTAAACGACATATTGTAACGAGTAAAAAATCCAATAAAATTCTTTATTTTGAAAAATCAACTCAAGATTCGCTTGTCATTTCGTGCGCGCGCACTGCAAATAGCGACGAAAATAACAATCTCTTATGACTCATGTTTCTTTTTTCCGTTTTCTTTATTTAAGAGCTATACGGCACGCGAGATATTTCCGTAGATCATTCGCATAGAATAATTATTAAAATATGTATAAATGATCGCCAAGATATACGATACGTACTCGTATATGCCGATACGTGTGCAATGAATATATGAAATGCTGCGACGCGACGAGATGTCGCGAGATAATTACAAAATCGATATAGCCATAGCATATACATATAGTATATGTGAAACGGTAGCGAATGAATTGTCGCTCTTATAGAAATTTAATACCGATGGTGATTAATTACTAATTATTTTGAATATTCAAAGCACTGTTATTTACTGGTTTTACACACAAAAATGTATACCATATTGAATATTAATTATTTGTTTCAAGTAGGTATTTCAAAAATTCATATATCCGCAAAAATCTCTATCATAATTGTTCATTAAATTGCATCCAATCTATTCTGAATATATTTTGAATCTTAGTAAGTTTAATATACTTCAATAAAGATTATTGAATTTGTTTTATATTACATAAAGTCGTCTCTTCGGTAAAATTTTGTAATATCCTTCAAAAGGAACTAAATTCTTGTTTTGAGCACGTATTATAATGGTAATGAGTTTTTTCTAAAATTTGTACAACAAATATATTTTAAGACTATTATCAAGAACATATATTTGCTGTAAAATATAACCGTTATTCTAAAGTAAAAAAGGTAAACTAAGTAATCACTTTTCTTAACGGTACAATATTTTTTTGTACGCAAAATACTCCGAATGAGTGATTTTCAGTATTAAATTGAATTTCTATAAGGGCGACTGGATGAAAATCGTATCCTATTGTGCACGCAACAACGTGCGCCGTAACTTTATTCAATTCAACGTCTAAACGAGTCCGGACAATTTCTGCCGTGCCGCGCGCGACTTGCTTTCCCAATGGGGGGGACGATGGCGGGCAAAGGAGGTAAGACCTCTTTTCGCTAATTGAATATCCGGTGTCGCTAGACACGAGACCCGCGTGTCCTCCGCGCAAATTGCGTGTCGCGATACGCGTTGCGAATTGGCATAATTAACGACAGAGGCCGAGAGACACAGAAACCCGGTGACGATTCGCACCTGTGAACCAACTGACTCTTTCGTAGCTCATTCCCATCGTTCACCCATCGCACATTTCCTGCGCTGGAATGGGGACAATGACTGTACGAGTTTCATCTCTTGTTTACAGTAAACAAAAGCTTTTATTATATCAGTACAATAAATAAAATAATGGACTCCTTATAATTCAATAAAAAGGAAAACTTACGTAGGCTAATATGGAGTCAGCGCGATAAAAACAAGAGCGCAAAATTTGTAAATAATCGTTTACTCTAATATATAAATAATATACGTATATAATTACATAGTGTACGTTTCGGCTATTTGTTTTCAGCCATCTTTAGCATTTATTTAATCAGAATTGCAAGGAAGCACAATAATCGGCCAATAAAGTTTCCTTGCTTCGTGGTAACCATATTACATTGTCTACATATTAAAATAAGAATGTTTGAATTTAATTTAATTAAATTAATTGGACTAATTGACCAAAAAATTATACTTTCCATTATTATTATTATCACAAATTTTAAAGGGATTTTTACTTTAAAAAGCCTATTTATAAAGACTATTCAACCTTGAAATTTAATAGAATATGACAGAAATATATAGAAACGTTTCCCAAAGAAAAATTTCATTAACAAAAGAAAATACTGTGATCCTATATACATATCGGAAAATACATTGTATATTCTACATATCAAACACAGGCGAAAAGAAGCGAAAGAAAGTCCAGAAGGAACGGGTCCATTGTAAGAAATATTTAATTTAAGCGTTTTCATCAGAGTCGTTAAATAATTGGCGATTAAATGCCTCGAAATCAAATACATACTCGAGTGCGTTCGATCGCGGGTGCGTGAATCGATAGCCCGCATTGCTTTCCGCACCCGCATACCGTTAAATCCGTCGGGCCCTACTATGCTGTTATTATCCAGAACTGCCATTGCATTCGACTCCAGTCTTTCTGATTTACAAATCGGACCACAAAGCAAATCGTTATTCCTTATAACGAATGCTTTAGAAAAGGAGGAAGCTTTGGGAAGTAAAATAGAACGGATTATAGCGTTGCTTAATTCATTATTTTTAATAACTTAGAATGAGCAACTAAAATCGGATATGCACATATTCTGAATACTACAGATGTCTAAGGATTAATTTGGGACCAATAACTTGCGAGCATCAAATTTTTTCAATTTTGCAAAAAAATACAAAGGTTGTTCGCTTTAATCGTCTACAGAAATAAAACCTCTCGATGAATTTCGCTCAAAATTTGACAGTAATCAGCTGAAAGACTATACTACTTGTCAAAAAGTAATGTGACATGACACTGCGAGTGCCCTTTGACAGATTTTCTAAGAATTTATTATTAACTTAATTCATGAATGCGACAGAAATAATTGACTGTGATTGATCAATTTCTTACAGCTTAGGGCTTCTTAAAGCGAGGTTGTGGACGCAGCCTTAATTTTGACATACATATAATATGTTATCTGAGTATCGGAGATTTGGACTGAAAAGTTTTTTTAGTTCAGTTCTGGTTACGATTTAATATATAAATAATGTTGAACAATGAAGTTACGGTTTAATTTGCTTGACTGGTGAAAAAAAAGCCAAAACTGCAAAAGTTTCGGTTATAATTACTCGTGCGCTCCCCCGCGTCCGTGCCGCACAATAAACAACTGAGCATATGAGTTACACATAGAATTTTTCAACGCTTTTACGTTAATTGTAGTTAAATTGTATTAATAAATAATTGCATACTTGTTTTCGATACGAAAAGTTTTATAAGAAACACTCACTTAACGCTTTTGTTGAAAAAGATATTGATCAACATTGCTTGTCTTCCATTTATAGTGACACAAAAAGTCTCGAGGCAAAAGTCGTTCTTTTTTGCAGTCTATATAACTTAGAATAACGAATTAAAAACAGAACAATACTTGTGTCACTAAATGAAAGGCGAGCAATGTCGATCAATATCTTTTTCAACAAAAGCGTTAAGTGAGTGTTTCTTATAAAACTTTTCGTATCGAAAACAAATATGCAATTATTTATTATCATCAATTATCTCTTCGATACAATACTTACGACTCCTCGCGCATCACCTCATTACAATTTCGCCTTTAAAACTCACCGTCAGTTCGAGGATCCAAAATCTTCGTAAGTTCGTAGCAAGAAGACTAGAACCAGAGGCGTTTTTTCGTTATGCAACCAGAAGCAACGGCGACTAAGGCTATCTTTGTCTTCTGATCCCTGAAAACAAAGATAGCCTTAATCGCGGTAGCTTTTGGTAGCTTTTTGGTTGGATAACGAAAAAACGCCTCAGGAGAGTGAACTCGGCCAAAAAGTGACGGCGGATAACTTCTCCCACTCTTGCGCTTCATTAGTCCTCCCTGTCGCTCTGACAGTCGTTTTCAATTCGTGACTGCGCATGTCAAACGAACCTAGTTTCTGTTCGATTGAATTAGAAAAGATAAAAAAAGATAAAACGTGTCAAAACATTTATCCTACGTGACTTTTACGATGACCGAGCGAGTGTGCTGTCTTCGTAATTGTTTCAATCCTCGAGAAAAAGAAAATCGGAAAAAAGGTTTAAGAGCGAGAACTTCTCGGTTATGCGCAAACTTTCACACAACGTGCAACGCCACTGCGCATTATTGTGCGAATAATTATAACCGCGGACGTTTTTTGACCTACCCCCCCACCGCGCCAGTTCACTCTCCTGGTTCTAGTCTTCTTGGTTCGTAGATTAGTGTCTCTTGACAATTGGGTGCTTTCCATTTGACGACACAAGTCGACACTTATAAGTGTCGTTCTATCTTTCTTGAGATTTAGAGATTGACAAAGATAGAACGGCACTTAAGTGTCGACTTGTGTCAACAAAATGGAAAGCACCGAATGTTTACGAGACGCGCCGCCCGAAAATCGGACGGTTCCGTCCGCGCTTTTAAAAGTCTCCGCTCGGCGACGCGGCGCGCGTCACAAACTGATAAGGCTGCGCGCGCATCGCGCGGCCGTTCGGTACTGATAGCTCGGTACGCTGGTAACAGGTGGTTCATCGCTATTGGCCGAGCGGCGGCGATTCAAGTGCCTTAGCGGCGCCAGCCTGCCACATGTGGCCCGTGTTAGCCGGTCCTGGCCACCGGACTCTCCCGGGGCTCCCGCAGTCCCGCTCTGCCCGCATTCGCACGGAGAACGTCGTCCCGCGCGCGTCCGGTCTCAACCTCTCCTGGTCTCGGTTGCTTCACTCGTTCTCCAACGGCACGGGCGAACGGAACCCTCTCGCTCCACACCGTAATCGAACGAAAAGTCGATACAGTCGCGCGTAGTAAAACGTTCTCAAAACAGCCGGTTCGTCATTTCGCGATTATATTGGAGTTAGACCCCTGCGCCGTTTTATATTTTTCTTCTAATCGGCGGCGGCGTTTCAGGCGAAAATTTCAAAGTCGTAATAACAATTTATCGGCTGCGGCGGCGTGAAGCGGGCGGCGCAGGGGTCTAATTGGAGTATCGAGGTGGACTCGGACACACACCCGACGCAGTTGGCAGCAGACACGGCTCTCGTGGGTGCGCGAGTGTTGCAGGCTATCGATCCCGCCGCGCGCACACCGTGTCCCGTTTTCTCCGGCTCTCGTTTCATTGGCGCGGTCGTCGCGGTCACCGTGTGAGACCGTTCTCGCGAGCGAGCGGTGTTACAAGTGTTTTTGTGCCTTAAAATATATAACGCACTTGGAGAAATTAAGTCTGTGACTTTCCCGCGGCCCCCCCCCGGAGGTCGACGAGAGATCGAGATCCCTTCCACGTTCTTCCGTTCGGTGAGTAACGATCATTTTTGCGTACAATCTCTCTCCCTCTCTGTTCTCGTCTTTTCCTTAATTCTTTTTTTTGTTTCGTTTTTTTCCCATCAATCTGCCCGTCCCGCGGTACCGCTATATCTCGACGCGGATTACACTTACAGACCCGGTGCACGGGCACGCGCCGCGCCGCGCCGAGCCGAGCCGAGCCGGCGGCGGCGCGGCGGCGCTCCGTTCCATCTGGTGCGCTCCGATTACGACGACCGGATCTATCTTCGCTCGCTGGGGTCACTCCCAACCGGGCGCGATAAATTCCCGAGAGATCTCCGCGTCCGGCGCGGAGAGAAAAAGTAATAACCGTTTCTGTGCCGTAAGGTTCTTTCTTACAGCTAAAACGATTGGGTTTTTTCCTTTACCTCGTCAGTTCCTCGCTATGGATCTAAATGCAGGTATAATTCAAGTACGAGTATATTAAAGAGTGTCGCAATAGTTGCGAAACTGTCCTTCCCATTTTGAACGCAGTCATTCTCAGAACCATATCGAAAGTATATAATTGTATTGCGGAGATCGATTCTAATTGGTCTAATTCTAATCTTTAATTTGCAGTCTCCAAAATGCGTATAGAGGCTTCGATCACAATACTGAGGCAAGTGATGCGCACGTAGAATGTGAAATTCCTCCCGCCGATTAATGAACGGATAGATTCTCTCGCAACATCACGAGAATCGATCCATCTTTGGTCGCAATTGCGTTGAACAGTGGTTGTTAAGAGATAATAATATTGCAGTCAGCGAGATTTATATAAATGACAACTGTACAAGTTTTATATTACGACGTTATGTGGAATGGAAGTATAATGTAGTCGAAAAATTGTGTGGCTCGATTGTATCATCTGCGGATAAACTACGTAGAAATTTATTAAATGCATAAGCAAAAGAATAAAAAAGAGAATAAGAGAGAGAGAGAGAGAGCGAGAATTTAAATTCACATCGAAAGGTGCTATCAATCCAGTCTATGTCTTTTTCCCTGAGAGAGTATTATCTCTAGAATTATCTCTACATATGAAACTAATTATCATCTATATTGTTACTAGACTTTTTCACAAATAATGGAATGAGTTTATCGTGTTTGGTGGATTGTATCGTAATCTTTGCTGACAGCGCGACTGCCTGGAATGTTCAAGTAATGCGTACCAAAGGTGAAACGAAACTTTCATCGTGTCCCCAGCGATAAAATTTCGCTGTGGATAGTATTTATAAGTTTGACGCATCGCGTCACGATAAGAAAGCTTCACGCGCTCCTCGCGATTGATAGAAATAATGTTTCTGAAACACGCGGATCGCGTATTCTCGTCGGCGTCGATCGATGCATCTTTCCTTTTTCTTTCCGGAAATACCAGTTTCGATTAGCATCGACTGCGGTTACGTGGAATCGTTCGCGCGTCGAAAGGTCGCTTGAACGGAGTCGGACGATTGTATTGGAAGTGACATTTGCGCGAACATCCTACGTTATTTGAAAAAAAAAAAAAAAATAAGGAGAAAAGGAATAAGGCGAGCGTGTCGTGAAATACGTACATCTTCCAGTTGTACAAAGCGCATATATCAATTATTCTCGGACTTGAAAGTAACAAACTGAGGCTGAAACAATAATATCATCAATGAAATTGATCAGTAATTAATAAGGTCAATTTAATAAAATTTTATAAAATTAAAGAATAACGCACGAACACGAATTATAACGGTAACTGACTCTTTGAACTATATGTCAAAAATAAATAAACAATGAAGGAGCGCGTATAGGCCAACACGCAGGTTGTTATTGCGATTTCTGTTTATCCGTTCTAAAAATCTACGTAAACATTTCAACTGTGTGCGCGTGTGTGTGTGTGTGTATTCGCGCGCGCTTTTCTTTATTGCTTATTTATTTTTAAAAGATAACACGCGCAGTCTGGCATTGATCTGCGAATTAATTATCAGCGGAAGCAATAGAGAGATATACGTTCGGAAATAATTTTCAAGCGATTTCGATAGTAATAAGTAGGTATATCGCGATACGTTATACACGAGATGACGCAAAATTTTGAGTAACGGACTGTTGCGTTATCAATGCGAATATAAATGTTTTATGCGACGCTTTTTCACGGAGAAACAGATATATCATTTTATTGTGAAATTTAAGAAAAAACAAGCCAGTGAAGATTTTGGCCATTTCTCATCGATAAACGTACGTGGAAAGAATAATTTTGCTGACATATCTAAAAGTTTGGCTGTAGATAGATCATACAATAATTTTGACAAAATCGAGATAACATTGGCTTTAAAAAATACCTAGATAGCACGCATGATCAAAATCAGGATATAAGATATCTTAAAAGGTCTCGGAAACGTTTTAAGATAGACTTGTGTGTCCCGAGTTTAACAAGGATTCTTTCTGAGCACTACCCATATCTAAATTTGAGCCAAAGGTTATCCTATATTTCACATTCCAGAGATTGGAAAATCATTTTGTTCCATTAGGAAAATAATTATGTATTGCGCGCAAGTTGAAATATCAACTTCTCGCTCATGTTTGAGCATTCTACACAATTTAAGCACGATGATTTATCTAGATTTCAATAAATGCAACATGTTCTTGTTTCATTTTCTGAATGCTTCTTTAAACGCCATGGACTTCTTACTAATAACTTTATCGTATCCAAGAGATAAAAAAATATATAAAAATAATTTTTATTTACACCTTTTTAGATAAATATCAGCTTTTTTAAAAATATTTTCCGATGATAGGAAAGTTGTTCTTCCCGTGCAATATTTATTATTAGAATAATTTCTTTTAAAAATGTTTTAGCATAGATATAATAACTGTTTCACTGTTTGAAATAATATGTAGGTACATGTTATGTACAATAACGTATTGATTATTGACAATGTCTTCTTATGATTATTCTCGTAATCGATGGTACTATCTTGGCGATCAAATATATGTCGATTTATTTAATTCCCCCATGATGTAGGGATGCCATGTAACATTATAACTTTCGAGAGCCTCACACCCGCGCGAAACTACTTAATTCCTTACTCATAAGTAGGTGTCTTTTTATCGGAAATCATTACGTACATCGCACGTAAAAAGAATCTATCAGACACGAAAGAGAAAGACTAAGATTTTTAAGGAGGGAATTTTTTTACGTCGCGCCACGTAACGAGGAGCTTAATTTCTTTGTCTGATGGTAAGCGGAGGTCGATGGTGATTTCTGGACTGTTGTGCATGTATGCCTATATATATATATATGCGAGAAGTGGTTCAATTGAACTTCATACTCCAAGATACTTCGTCGCACTCGAAAGATAACTCTTGCGACTTACATATTCCTTATTATATTAAAGATTCCTTATTTCTGTGCAACGCAAGTAAAAAAGATTTAAAAGATATATATTTGCATCTAAATACGTAACCGTTCTCCATATATTTATTAAAATATTACGAGTATGAAATTCTAACAAATACATATAAGAAAAAGAATTATGAATTACTTAATGCCCATGCGGTAACTTGTTACAATTTCGTGATATCGTCGCGTTACCGTGAAACAGCTTCCCTCTCTTCGCTCTTTTTCTTGCAATTGCGATGACGTTATAGCCCATAAAGACAGGTCCATTGAACTCGTTAGAACGCATCGCGGCCTGTAATGCGCGGCTATACATCATCCCGTAATATGGAACAAAAGGTATTAAACGCAAAACCAGCCGCGGCAGATGATACGACACGCGTGATACCGTATGCATACGCTGAGGTCACGGAGGCGCACGTGCGTGTGTACTGTAATCTATGTAAACTCGTTAAACGCCTTTTGCCGGATCAGCTGCATCCAACGTCCGGTGTTAAATCTTTTAACAACACTTACATAAATATCTTTCCGGGCTTGTCTGCGTTATCGAGCGAGATATTTGCACGTATATATTACCATACCTTTACCTTTTCTTCCCTCTGTTCTTCCTCATTTTATTTATACACCGCGAAAAATGCGATATTCCTCTCTATCTCTCGCTCTCTTCTGAATTTAATTTTAACCAAATCGCAAATATAACGCTGAATTTATTTTCTCCTACCTTCTACAAATAGCCAAGCTTCTACTTTAATCTTGAAGAGAGATTTCAATCTTATCCCAAGGGAGAGGGAGATCCACCTTATCCGTGGTTCTCGCGAGTTCTCGTTAACGCAATTAATGTAATTAGATATCGTTGTATAATCGCAGATCCCTTGTCAATTTAGTAAACAAAGAAAAGAAGATAATTAACAATGTTCGCAATATAATGTTAGATGATCGAGTTTATACGGGATAATTTTGACTTCCAGATACTAACGGAGCTAGCAAGACTGTCAAAGAACGCTGAATTCTCGTGGCGACGGCATGTCGGCGCTTTAATTTTCTTCGTCCTTCATGGGCGAGTATCATGTTCCTCTGACCAACGGAGCTCGCATTATCCGGAAAGGTAAAGGAAACGAAATATATATCATGGCATTCTACGACGTGGGAACGGGCGACCTCAAGGAACTGTGGGAGTCCTATATCACCGAACCGCCGGTGAGTGCGCAACCTTTACATAAACTGATTTCTAAGAGAAGAGATGGAAACGTCGAGAATTTCATCGTAAAAGAAAAATATAGTATATATATATATAGTAGTTCCTTAGAAACCCTTTATTTTAAAAATTCTAATATATAAAAATTTAGCACTGATAAGATAGTGATTAATTACTTACATATTTTGAATATTAAGAGCACATATTGCTCAGTGCTTTTAATACTTAAAATAAGTAATTGATGTATCTGTTTTTATAATTGTTTTAAGTTGACACCGATATTAAATAAGAGATTTCTGCTGCATGATAGTTATAGATATATGACTGCGTCGTTTACTGATCGCAAATTTATTGTGTCTACGTGACATTATTATATGTTCTCGGGAAAGTATTTATTTGAAATCTCGAATGAAAGGAAGCTCCATTGGGGGATCGTAGGGACGCCTACATCCTTCAGAGGGTCGTGCATCCGCAATCCTCCACGTTATTCGAATATTTCGTGTCAAATCCCAAGAGACGGTCGACGGCTAGTAATGTTATCAAGACATATTACTGACGCATTGAAATATATATTTTTAAACATAGCACGAATGCCGTTATTTCCGGAACCTTATCTATTACGACGGGAATATACGATCGTACTTTGCAAGAGAATATTCACATTTTACAATACTATTTCACAGTACTGTTCGCAGAAGTGTCTCTTTTATGAGCTTCTTTTCATGTAAAATGCAAGGAACGCTTGCACGCGTTATGCTTATCAAATTGATTTTGAATGTTACTGGAAAACACACTTTTTTCCCTGCTTCTTACATATTCCTAAATGATAACAACAACAAAATATTTAATAATAGAGTGTGATACATATATTTGAAACATTACAATTTTCAAGTGACAACTACTTACAATTAGTAAATAATACAAAATAATTTATAAGGCTCATGTGAATAAATCAGTAAAGGAAAAAATAATCGCCATTAAGAGCCGACAAATTTTGTCGGCTCTTAATGGCGATTATTTTTTCCTTCACTAATATTTACTTAGTAAAAGTGAAAATATTGAAACTGACTTCGTAGACAATCAAAGTAAGATTTTATCAAAATAACGTCAATTCTCCAAATCTTTTTTCAGTCACTATATACTTTTCGAAACTTATTTCAATATCCTCAGAGTTCAGAGAAAGTGCACGACAGTCTTTAAATTGTGAATAACAATTAAAGAATCGGTCGCATACTTACGTATGCATCATGCATATATTAATCATTTATCATCGCGCTTATGGTGACACGGTTGCGACTTGCGCTAATTAAGCTTAAGGAAATGAGGAAACCGACAAATTTACATGATAGCGCCTTGTAGGACGTTACGTCAACGCAGCGCCGATAATTCTTCCACCAGAGTCGGACAATTCGTCGCGCCTGTTCCTCGCGACCCTCGCGTATCTATCTGCCATCCTGCGAGCGTACATGCACGACGGAAACTATTCTTCATCGCTCGCTCGTTGCATTCGCGACAGCAACAATAGCTGCGCGCACATGCTCCTTTCATTCTCTCAAACGTACGTGTTCTCTCGTCTCTTCGATCGGCGCGCAAAATGGGACACGGTCGCGAATTCCTCGCGCGCGCGGCCCTTTCACGTAAGAAATTCTCCTCGCACGCGAGGGCATCGTATTACTTCGCCTCACGCGCGCGACAAATTAATCCTAATCATTAACGCGTCGCCTCTCTTTAATACCGTTACGCCTCGACTATGTCTCTCTCCGGCGCGGCGCGGCGCGGCGCAGCGCGGGTGAATAAATACCAATTCGCATGCAGTCGTTGCTGTTTTACGCGCTGCGCTGCGCCGCACCGGACGTGTAACTTTATTATTAGTTATTGTTCTTCTTATCGGCCGCCCGTAGCTTCACCGAGTAGTAATTTAGCAGGTTTCCAAAGCGGCGCGGCGAGGAGACGCGGTTATAACCGGTATTTTTATCGTTTCCTAGAAGGTCGCCGATATCCACGTTTCGATCCCGTTGGAAATAAAATTCAATCGTCAATCGTGTGGTAGATGCCATCGTCTTAGAGACTCGAGTTAATCTCACACCGATTCGTTCTTCGTATATTCTTCTATCGAGGACTTACGCAACAAATGCTGGGAATGATGGCAATTATTTTTTTCCTTTTTCCATAGCATCATGCATTTCAACGTTATCTATGCAATGTAAAATTAAAAATCAGGACGTAACACGCGTTAAAAATATGTGTAAAAAAAACGTCTTAATCGAAAATGGTTATACTTGATATCTTTTTTTTACATAAACTAGATCTAGGATGTTTTTACATCTCAATTAAAATCACCATTATTGACATTTTATTCATTTATTGTATATACAATTGATTGTCTTCAATAACCTCTCGATCTCCCGAAATTCGCCGGCTTGGCTTGGTGCCGAGACACTACCGTGTTTCCAAATGTGAAGGATGCCGTATTTGGGTAGTAAGACATTATAATAGGTGTGTCCCCACACCTGTATAAATATCGCATCATTTCCAGTATGTTCACTGACACACGTCTTTCGCGAAGAGCCACTCGATTACCATCGTTATATTCAGCCGTTCATATATCAAATAAATATATATGTAAAAATAATTATTTGGAGCATAGAGCAATCAGTTCCCTTTTGAATGTAAATTTAACGACGCTTCGCGTTCTCGTCTGAATTAGGTACTTCTTGGGGAATTTCCGAAACTACGAATACTTCCGAGAAATGATATTCGGCGTTGTTTCCGGTTATACTCAAATAATTTGAGATTAAATTTTAGATTAAACATGAACGAATTATGGAGAAATGCTGATAAGAATGGAGAGGATTACTGAATTTCTTATATATGTATATATGCTAATAATTGTAATTGACGTAACGCGTCTGAACTCAAAATAGTTCTATGTATATATTTTCACAATTCGCAATTCTATATAAATACTATTTACAATTTTATCGTAGCTTTCACATATTTATCACTTTTCAAACGGGTTACAGAGACTGACTCAAAGTAACAAAACATAGTAGTGCCAAAACAATAAAACTACCAACTATATAAAATAATTCGATTTCGCTCGTTTTTTACAACGCAAAGTATAAAGAAAAAAACAGTCCAAATCGAATGATAATAAGATTGTTTTTTATAAAATAAATTTCTATATAGTTTATAATGTTAATACAACATAAAAATATAAAAATAGTATCGAACGTTTCGGAACTCACGGGTCTTTCTACAATCACGCGTACATCTCCGTGTTGATTTTGCTGGAATTTTCAATCTGTACTTAATTATTTTCACATAACAATGAATTATTAATATGCATCGAGTCTGGTTGTAACGTCATAAAATAGAAATTGAAAGGCGAATCGGCGCGCGGCGCATGCATGCCAATGCTGTCTCATCATATTTAGAGGGTCAGTCCTCTTTGGCAGGAATTACATCGAGCGATGGACAGTTCATCGCGCGCGCAAATACATCTATAGCTAATAAAATCGTTTAAGCCAACGAACTTTTTTTCATGAAAGAAAAACACGGGAATCCCTGCGTGCTAAATGCAGCCGAGTCTGGATTAGAAAATTATATCCAATTTCCAATATTAGAGACGCAACAGCTCATCTTAATCGTCGTCGAAACCACACCCATAATGAATCGATTACAAATTACTGTGTCGCTTAAGGCAAATATATTGATTTCTCTCTCTTAACCGGCTTTCCTCTCTCTAATAAAAAAACGGTGGCATCGCGCGATATGCCATCGACGTAACGAGTGTCGTGATTAATCGTGTTATTACGTGGAAGCGAGCAACGAAACGACGAAGCGTAGAAATGCAAACACAGCGAGTGTTCCCAATGTAACAATCGATACAGATTCTGAAACTCTAGGAATACAAACTGGGAGACAGATCAGAAATCGATTGTTACAGCGAAATTTTTTCTCCGAAAATATAACTCGATATTAATATTTTTGCTTACTACGAAGCTTAATTCATAACAGAAACGCATTTTTGTCTTAAAGAAAAATATAAGTCTTTGAAATCCATTGAAGTATTTTGTTGCTAATTTTATATTTCTTTAAAAATTCTTCAAGTTGTATTATACAATTCTACATATAATATAAAGCTGTCTGAAAAACAGAAATAATAATAATAATATTGTTACAATAGATATATATAATAGCTGCCAAAAGTATCCTATCATTAAATAGTTGTATTGTACAAATAAAAGATTTTAACAAATACAGATTTAGTATATAAATACTTAATCTAATGTATAAATATTTATTCTAGTCTTTATAAAATATATATTATATTCTTAAGTTGATTTTTAAAAGAATTGCATTAACTTGTGATACAAACTGAAAAAAAGAAACAGATTAATAAAACGTATCCATGTTTGACAGGTGCTGTAAACGTGGAAAATATTTTTTCAGAACACACCATTTATAAAATTATTCCCAGGGTCATAAAGACCCATATGTTCCAGTTACGGGTTAATACAGCTGTAATTAATTTCGCTATCTGTCCCGTTACGTTAAAGACACTTGTTTCGATAAGCGTCATTACCTTGACAATGTATGCCGTTATATTATCTCTAAGGGAGAGACTCGTGCACATTTTTCGAGTTTTAGTTTTTACGAGATATACGAATTTATCATTTTAGCGCTTCGATCAAGTTTATTTTATTCATTTGTATGTTTCGCATTTATTTTGCTGTAATATTTACATATACTTGGTGCCAGCATCAATCATTTAAATAGGCAAAAATCAGTCTAACGAATTTTAAATTCAAATAGTTCCAATATTGAAAATGTAGAGCAAGGTAATCTCCACCATGCGCGGCGCCCGTAACTGCGTGTCTAGGCTCGTGTGTATCGCATTTTTATCGTGGGCGTTGTAAAGCAATTTTCCTCACTTGCGCGCGCGTTTGTCGTGCTTGCGCAGGTGCTACTGACGCAAATGTTGATAGTACCCTATAGTCCTCGCGTTACACATTCGAACCTTGTATTGAATTAAATACTTTACAGCCACTTACGCGTAGTCCTATATAGAAAGAAAAAATTCATACAAATTTTTAATCGGTACAGATTTGCAGTGATAAAAATTAATTTATTATTATTATTTTGACAGTAATAAATTTATTATTTTAGCTTTATTCAAATTTATTTTATTTGGTTGCATATTTATTTTGTTGTAATATATTTTCACTTATCAACATCAATCGCTTATAAACAAATAAAAATTAATTTAAAAAAAACTTTAACTACGAGTAGCTACAATATTATTGAAAAAATGTAGAACAAAGTAATCTTACTATACATCACTCGTAATTGTGTGTTTAGGTTCATTTCAGGTTGCTCCGCCGGTTGACGTGAGGAAGTAAAATTCCTTCATATACTGAAAATACAAAGTATAGAATCGAAACGTTTGTTCAATAAATTAGTAGTTTTAGAGAAAGGAAAAGGAAAAAAATTATCGCGCACTGATTACTGCGCTAAAATTCTCATTAGCCTTTGATTGCCTTCGTTATTAAAAATAAATTTGTCTTACGAAAGTGTGATATTCTAAATCAATTAAATAATGTGAAAGCATTTTAGAAAACTCAGACGATTGTCGCACTCTGATAAGAAAATTATCCCCCGATAAAACTATTACTCTGAATAAAAATAAAATTATGAATTTTTTTTGCTTTTTTATATATGTATAAATTACAGTATACATAAATTGTAAATTTTTTTTACTTATTTATAAATCATAAATTATAGACTTTTTTTTACTTATTTATAAATTATATAAGGTATTGGCGTTTTATCTAACCATCGTTTTTTCTCAGCATGCCATTAATGTAAAAATTGAATGTCAAAAGCCCTCCTGATGGGAAAGCTTTCGTTTCAAGCCGCTACCCAGAAAGGGATGCAAGACGGACGTGTTAGGAAAATACACGAAAGTAATTTTCCTACAATATAACATAAATATTCAAGCGTAGCCAAGATTTTATTTAGAGAAGGAAGAGGGCAAATTAAAATTGTGAAACTTTTGAATCCGAGAGGGAAAAGAAGGATAGCCAAAATGGTATAGACTATTGGATTTGTTTCGTTTTATACTACTGTAATGTTTTATAATTAATTACTGACAAGTAAATCATAAAATTATACATATTTAATTAATTTTTTCTTTTAAAATTCTTTTAAATTAATTCTTTAAATAGAAAAAAAGTTAAATTTATAACATTAAACGTTTTGGATTCTTAGAAAATCTTTCTGTTACTCCTTTACCTCCAATTCTTTCTTCTTTTCTAAAATTAATTTCTCATGAATATTCATTAAATATAATCCGTTTAAGCAGTTTTAATTACTTTTGTTGTTTAAAATTTAAGGGATTGTGATCCCCTTTTGGCTACGCCCGTGTAAATATCGATTGTCTTTGATACGTGATGTTGAAGAAAAAACCTGTCGACATGTTGTTATCATAAATAAACGGTATTGTGTTTCCTACAGAAACAGGAAGCATCTCGACATCATAATTTCCATCTTGCTCCCATCCATCATTTATTGAAGACATAATATTAATTTTTTATTACAACATTGACATTCTTTTAATTATGATTTAATTTATTTATAGAATATTATTTATAGAAATATTATTTATAGAAATAAAGTATTGAGAATAGAATTGAAAATTATTAATTTATCTGAAATTGACTTTTTAACGTCACTCTTGGACTCGCTCTTGAATAACAGACCTTTCTTTAGAAACAATTTTTTTTAATTTCTGTTTACTTTATTGCTTATAATTATTTTACTGATAAAGGTACAGACAATTGTTCAATATTCCTAAATATCTGGCGTTTTGATTGAATGAAAAGAAATTTGTTACAATCTGTTGATTTAAAAATTATAAGCAATCGAAGTTGAATTAGATATTATGTCATATCCATAAAACGTATAATGTAACTTTGAAAGATTGATATAACTAATAAAAAAATAATCAATAATTAGTATTAATAAAAAAATAAATTGTTATTTGGATATAAAAAATTATTAGGTAATCAATGCTGCCTTGAGATGCTTCGTAATCATTTATTTATCTGGCAAACATAACGTACAATAGCAATATAGATTACATATCAGAGCATATCTAATTAGGAAGAAGAGATAAAAACAACTATGGTGTCGCAGTAAAATACCCACAATAATCACCATAATATAATGCCTGTATGAGAAAAATTGTGGTCGGTTGCCTTCTAGAGAGTCCAAAACCGGAAGCAGGAAATATGCCGAGCTCGCAATACCGGAAACATAGGCGCCAAGAGTGGGAGTCGAAGTACACAATAATGAAACGATATTGCGACACTTGTCTCACTGCACACGTCGCAAATATTATATAAAAATGAATAACCTCCAGAAAACGCGTATGTAGAAAAATTACGAAGCTTGAGTGACATTTATTTTTTGTGTAATTCGAATTTGTTTCCTTAACGAACAAATACAGTGAATATAAGAAGTATTTATACTGGAAAAAGTTTTCGAAAAAACGCCTGTTTGTGTGAAAAGTAAACATTAATTATCAATTTATCATATTTTGCTTCTACACAAAAAAATGTCTAAAGGATTATTCTGAGACCAATAACCTGCGAGCACTAAATTCTTTGACATGACAAGGCATTTTAGTGCTTTCACACAGCTCTCTGATTAATTTGTGACATTTTAAGACTATTTCAAATATGAAAATCAATTATGAATACAGGTCTTAAACGAAGCATGTCTCGAACGTCACATCTCTTACGAATCGGCTTTCTATCTTGACGGACATGCCGAAACAATATATTCTCTCCGACGAACTTTCCGCCCAAGCGAGCGGAACTTCTCGACTCCTCGATTCTCCATTCACGACATCGAGCGTTCTGAAAGAAAAAAAAAAATAAATAAATAAAAACGCCAATTACCGGCGATCGCTCATTTTCTAGCGGCACATTTCCTTATCGCCGAGGCCCAGCACGATTCCGAACGACCATGGCACGTAAATAATTATTGTTTTTCCTGGCTTCCCGTTTGTTTGCACGCTTGGCTTCCCCGTCCGCTTCATCGTTACGCCGCAGCTTAACCCGCAAACGGAGGAAGGAAAGGAAGGATCGGAAGAATTCACGACAAAATCACCGTAGCGTGACCTTTCGACATTTATATCAAATCTTTCAACAACGGTAGCCGTTCGACTTTTACAATAGCTGAGACGAAAAAATACCAAGCGACTTGGAGACTCTTCCTCGTACGTTTTTTTTTTTATTGCGCATTAATCTCTGAAACAGTTAGGGTCTGCGCACAATGGAGGAACAGATATTAGATATTAAAATATTAACCTATCAGATACCAGATACATCGGATACACGATTCTGATAGGTTAATATTTTAATATTTAATATCTGTTCCTCCATTGTGCGCAGACCCTTAATCGCGACTATCTCAGATTGATCTTTCATATTTTTAGATCCACATCGTTACGCTTAAAAAGTATAGATATTGTATTCCCTTATTTCAGAAATGACAACTCAAAAAATTAAGTTCTTCAGAAAAGGGGGAAAAAATGTTATTTTTTAATTTGGCAGAAAGTTATTATTATTAACTAATGAAATAATATTGCTAAACAAATTTTGGTCGTATTCTTGGTCGTGACACTTTTATAAATGTAATATATCCTTTCTATTGTAACAAAATATATTATTTATAATCAATCGAATTATAAGAATGATTTTTTTTTCGAGCGTATAATGCAAGTGGAAAGTAAAAATTTATCGATCGCAGGATACGATTGTTGCGTTCTTACCGTTTCTAGCTTCTTATCGTCTCTGTGTTCGCATAACACCGTTAGATGCGGGATTCCACCTTTGTACATGCGTAACCGTAAACTTTTCTTTCGCGCACTCTGGCTCGCGAAGCTATATTCTCCCTCTTTCTACAAGCATGTAATAGTACAATTCTAAACTGCAGGCTTTTCTGTCAAAGAAATGTATATCTGCAGTGAAATTATTGAATTTTATAAGATTTAATCATTTCTAAACAAACATTTTTTTTGCTTAATTTTGTACATTATATGTACAAAATTAATAATAAAATATAAAATTTTTGACATTTTAAAATTTTAGAGAGAAAAGAATTTCTATTACACTGTAAGAAATTTTTTTGATGTGAAACTAAATTTTAATTTTATTATTCTTTGCATTACAAAGTGCAATTTCCGATTTCTTTTAACTTTAGAAATGTCTTAAGTATTATATATTCGCCCCTTTTTTTCACCGAGTTATTTAACGTTAAAGCAAAAAGGGGCGTTTTCTATTTCAAAAAATACTGCAAAAGTATATTTTTAGACTAATTTTAAAAAAGTAACGGAAAAGTAACGAAAAGTTACTTTTTCGAGTAACAGTAATTGTAACAAATTATTTTTAAAAAGCGATAATTAATAACAGTAACTCATTACTTTTTTTACTCGATAACGAGTAACACACGCTGTAACTTGTTACTTTTAAAAAGTAACTTTCCATTCCCTGTGTAAAAGCATGAAACGTAATTCGATATCTTATACAAGATTTGTTGCGTGTGGGACATCGTAATGTATATAAAGTATTGAAATAGTAGAAAACAGTCTACTTGGCCAGGCTTTATTCAAAAGACAACTATAGATAGATTAAATTGGAAATTTGTTCACCACGAGCAATTGATGAGAACTGTTTATACTCAATAGAGGTATTAAAAACACGGGGAAAAAACAGTATTTCGATAATGATCAATTTGACGTGTTCTGATCTTCTAATGTCCAAAATACTGATTAATGCGATTTTTTAAATAAAAGTAGATCTTTACGCCCCTTATAAAAATTTTTCACCTTTTTTAGCCCGTTTTTAGCCCGCGAACGGTTAGTTGAGTGGTGAAAATGCATTTTACTGAATAAGTACGATTCTGTTTTTAGGTCGCAGACAGAAACTTTTCCGTAAAAATAAGCGGTAAAAGAACATCAACAGATTGCACTCATGCAGGACACGAGTATATAGGAGTGGTAAAAACGTACACATTATGAGTATTTTTAAGTGGTAAATACTGTGTAAATTTGAGGTGAAAAAACGTATCTTTAGCTACCAGTGTGAAATACTCATTTAGCACTCAAATAGTCATATAGCGAAAAAAAAGTGCTTGCGAGTGTAAAAAAACAGGCAGAAACGGACTAAAAACGGTCCATATGAAGTCCAAAAACGGTGAAAAATTTTTATAAGGGTCGATATCCAGGTTTATTAAGGAAGTCTATAGATACTATTCGATGAAAGAAAAATTTGTAAAAAAATTTAAGATTATAGAAACTTGATACGGCATGTAACATATTGCAACTCTGTGTATTGAATTATGTGTAACCTGATGAAAAATGTAGTTTGACAAATTAGTCATATTAATCGAATGAAACATCGTACTTCGACAATAAACATAGGAACGCAAATACAGAGCACGAAGAACAGGGCTGTCTCGCGTAAAACATAATGCTATTATAAAGATGATTTATGAGAAAATTCGAAAGCAATATTACATCGTTCGGATAAATAATCTAGTTATCGCGCTCGATATTATTCATCCACTATATATTATATCTGTCACAAGTTGCCGTCAGTTAGTCAGTTGAACGCAAACGACTTTCAATCTTCTTGTGCCAACAGTCTTCTTACCAACACGAAATAATTATTATATTACCGCGGCGCGTGCAGCTCGTGAATGAACGCAGTGCAATCTGTCGCACAAGCACAATTGAGAAAGAGAGGCTGTTTCATGAAAAAAAAAAGAAAAGAATATATTTTGACCCTGCGGGCATTGTAAGGTAAGGTAGGGTAACGTGAGACGATAGTCATGCGATTTACGATATGACGAAGAAGAAATTCTGTCGACCTTGAATAATTCGTCACGATTAGAATTGCACATTTATCACAGCACGTGCTGCTTTCGTCGCGGGCGACAGACGCTCACTTATCCTTTCCGTTATCAACAACCGTGAGATTTGAACGACAGATAGACATAATGTCCACGCTAAAATTGGATAATATTAGTTGAAATAGATTAAAACTCGTATTGTACATAAAAAAATTTAAAAGGTTACAAAAAAATGATGTATTAAATAAATAATAATGTTACTAATGCATTATTATAATTATTGTGTTAAATATTAATACACATATTAAATAATTCAATAACATTATTGATGACGCAAATATATAATGCTCCTGTTTTAATGGGAAAGAATTATTTGTTTTATTAATATCCGCGGGTTTATCAATGTAGAAAAGAAAACTTCAGGACTATAATTAAAAAAAAATTTTTTTTAATTATTTACTTATAAAAAATAATTTTTTAAATTACATTTCTAAAGTCTCTTGAAGCCATTCAATTGTCACTCTAGAAATTTTCCTCTACCTCTTATAGTTTCAAAGATATTCGCTCCGAAAGAGAAACTGATTTTTTTCAAAGGGGTGTTTCACCCCTTAAAAGTACGTATGGGCACGTATAAAAAAAATACGTATCGCTTATTTTTGTATAAAGAGTAATACTAAAAACTCATCAAAATTGGAGTGTCACGCTTGGGTAGGTTTACTTGTTAGCGTGGAAGGTGCTGTTATAGAAAAAATGGGTAAAACACTTAAAAGATAAAAATTTTCATTCCAGATCTTTTTCTAGCCTTTTAATTTGTGTCGAGAATGTCATGCTGCTTTTTTCGTTTTATTTGAATTTTTTCTTTAATCTCTCTCTCTCTCTCTCTCTCTCTCTCAAGATTATCATTAGAAGGGTCGATAGCGCTAGGGGCGACTTTTTCCAAAACGACGCATATTTATCAGGCGTGTTAAACAGACACGAGCGATTCGCTCGCAGGTATAACGACAACGATAAAAGGCAAAACAGTGACCTGGTGAATCGGTCGTGTTGAATAGTTACGCGCAAGTGTGATAAGCTCTTATCAGCTGCGCCTACCGTCGCGTCGCGCGCTGCCTCTCTTTTTCCGTCTTTCTTCGTCGCATCGTCCTTTTTGAAACCTTATACGTACTGATTAGTAATTCCTCGCATTTATTTGACCTAATTGATAACAGCATGGATTTGCACGACACCGATTCTTTACTCTCCACGCACGTACGTGGATGGAGAGTACGCAACGAGTTAAATAAAGCGCGTTAATAACAAAATTGAAAACTTCGCTGTGACTCAGATCATTTAGAATTGTCCAAAATTCTTCTGTACGAGTAGCAAAAGATATCTATAAATCTAACGAATGAAAAAAATGAAAACAAACAAATAAAGAAGAATCGATCAAAATATTAAATACCATGTTACGCATATATACTATAATACATTGTGATCGATAAAAAAAAAGAACTAATTAGTTTACATCCTTGACATACATATAATGTTGTACAATGGACTATTGATCTGAATACTGCGTATAATTATACTAATTATTGATAAAGTCAGTTAGTTAGTTATATAAAAACATCCTGCAGGGACTTCAACTTGGAATTTATAATTATGTATAAATGATTCTAAATTACACGTAAAGAGTGATGGCAAAAAGACCAGTTTCTTCGCCCATTTTTTGTACTTTGAATTTCAAACTTTTTTTTATGCCAAATAGTACTATATGATGTAACGTTAATCCTAGAGAAATTTTAAGGTGAGCATAGGCACGATTCCGGAGATATGAATGTATAAGTTTGAAATTCGAGGTCCAAAAAATAGGCGAAATTTGCCATCACTCTTGTTTAGACTTATTAAATACAGAACAAATGTATTTGAAACCTTTCGGCACGAGTCACCGTATGTATCTAGAACTGTATTCGAAATTGAATTGGAAACCGATGTTTATATTCAACGTTTCGTATATCAAGGATGGTTGAGGAGACACAACGCTTCGGAAATAATTTACAGATATTTTAAATTCAAATTCCTGGAATATAAAACAGCCGAAACTTTTCCGTGTGTCTAAAGTTTTTAATTTATTTACTTCTTCTACAGTGTGCGTACTTCTTTCTCGTGTATTTCTGTAACAGCTGACAACAATAATAATTGAAATTGGCTCCGCGATTAGACCTTTTGACTCTATCGCGAGTATTGTGTCGCCCAATAGCAATTCGCTGGCTTTATTGGCCTTTCAGATTCGAATACTAATCGATGGAGTGATATATCTCGAGGTCACGGGTACAGAGAGAATGGCCCTCTGCATTCGATTCGAATTATCGTCATTGATTGCACTATTCTTAGACGCAATACTAGAAAGTAATAAATTCGTCGAGCGATAGAAGTGCGACTCATAATATCAAATATTACATGTGTATTTAACACAATTATAGAAATTCTCGTCTGCTTGTGTTGCGATATGCATTTTACTATTTTTGTTTTATCTTAAAAATTAACCCTATCCTGTTTTATCGTGCAAATTTACATAATGCCGTCGAGTAATTTTGTATCGTAAGTGAGCAAAATTTGCAAACTTTGACATCGGTATGTAATGAGTAAGCAGCCAAATATTCCTTTTTCCTTTATCGCGCATAAGAATGTCTTTTATGCTAGATAACATCTTTTAACCCCTATTGTAATCTGCCGAACTACCTGTTGATCCTATATGGATAACAGAGAGAACATTCTGACGGATTTATTTCATGTTTCCCCTCAGATAGCAAAGACTAATTTCGGGTAGTAACCGTAAATATGCCTCGCTAAACACCAATTTTCGCTTACGAAATTACTCGGCCTATTTATTCAATCAAATGTACGTGCGATTCATTTTTATATACTTTAACAAGGTAATTGTGAAGACAACACGGATTAAATAAATTTTAATCACGCAGTTATCTGAATATGTGATTCAAAAAATAGTAACGAGAAAGGAACGAAAAGATCAAGCAGCATAAAAGTGAAAAGATATAATTTCTTAACATAAAATATTAAAATAATGTGACATTTCGAGATTTATTAAGGGTGAGATTTCTACATTTTAATATAACACAAGTCGACATAAATTTATTCTGTCTTCCTTGACATTCAATGAACGATAAAAAACGGAACAACACTTGCGTAAACTTGTGTCACCAAATAAAAAGCATCCTGAGTTACGGATAAAAAACGAAATTTTATTTGGCGAAATTTTGTTTTTGCGAAAAGAAGCTCGCTCGATGAATTCGTCGTCATTGGAATTCGACTGATACAGCGATATACAAAATTTGTCAAACTAAACAGCTTGGATTTATATGTCATCCGATTCTGTCGGTGATTCTCGAGCGCGAGCTCGAGTGGCCGAAGTTTTCTAGAGTTTCTTGCGAAGGTTCACGGCTATCTGTTAGAAAGGGATCTGGTTTTGAAACGAGTTGTATGGCAGTACATCGTACACGGGAGAGAGAGACCTGTCGCCGTCGCCGGCATCATCGCTCGTCGTCGGCCATGGTGGGGAATAGACGAAGTGACGGGATGGTTCAGATGAAACTCGAGGACGTTCACCTTTTTTCGTGACTTTGACGAGGCCGACAGACGCCGTTGAACTACCCTTCTCTATCAGCTGAAGTCCTGAACAATTGACCTATTCGTTTACAATAGACAAGTCCGCCTTCGTGATTGAAAATAGTGATTACTATCACATATATAGTGTGTATGTGTGTGTACATATATACTATGGACAGCCTAAACGTATTTTCGAGGGAGACGCCAATCGTATTATCTATATTTTTAAAATATTTCCAAAATACGAAACAATGGAAATTTGAGATTTACACAATTTGTACATAAAAATTGCTTATATAAAATATTAAATAGAATATTTCATATTAAATCAAACGCAATACAGTTGAATACGTTAATTAAATACCGTTCTATCGATATATCCAAAATATTTTTCCTGCATTGAGAAGCAGAGTAATAAACATTAATACATATGTTGAATGAACTCAGTCAACGCTTCTTAACATGTTAAGAACACTAATACCCGCAAATCTTTATAAACAGTCTAGTATTGTCGGAAATTTATTACGAGAGAGAGAGAGAGAGAGAGAGACAGAGGACGATCTAATCACGCATAACGGATATGATTTCTTTCGTTATGTAATGATATAGTAACGCGCGCGCGTGTGTGTGTTCCGAAAATATTTGTGTTTGCCGCTGGTCTTATTGATATTTTGTACGTTCGGGTTACTACTGTATCAGCGTAATTAGAGATATATTCGGCCGGTGCATGCCGTTGACCTTCCCGCAATATGTCTTCGGGTCTTCACGCCGACATCGCAAATTTCTGCGCCGCTGCTTACCGGCATAAGCAGTTTCGCGATCGCGAAACGAAATCGGGTTGTTTTACGGGTGCGATATGAAATACCGTGCGTGGATGTTACGCAGTACACGTAACAATACCACAGATCCTTTTACGACTGTGTTTTCATCGGAGATTTAATTTGTCGTGAACTGTTATCGCCTTTTTTTATTGGTAATTTACGCTCGTATCCGTCGACGATAACACGACGGGCGTGCACAGATGTGCTGGACACTGTTGTTCCTTTTATAACGGTTTACAACTCCCACGTCGCGCGATCACCAGATTATCGCTCCAATCGCCTCACTTGCTATTCGTATTGTCGATGGATAGAAGAAACACTTTTATTCGCGCTTTAATTCTCCGGTGTTGCAAAATTTGTAACTGACACAGGTTGCTTTCCAATTGCTCGACACATCTTAACACAACGTCCACAGAAGTGCACAAAGTGTAGCATTATGCACGATTCAATTGGAATAAAATGTGTACGCTGTGCACAGTTTCGATTCATTTCGGATAGAGTTAGCTTATGTGTTGTTTTTTCCGCCAATGTTGAATAAAAGAAAGAGGAAAAGTTCCGGTCACTCAACGTTCTCCTCATTTACAAGGGTCGCGGTTAGTAACATGTAATTGTCACAAGAAAACACAAGCTTACGTAGCTAATTACAATCTAACCATTCTATATATAGCACACCATTCTATACTAAAGTGTCTTAAGCCTTTAGACTACGGAGGCCTTAGTAATATTCTTCGTACTAATCAGTATACATATCTATATATATGGAAACGATTAAACGTCTTTATTAATAAAAAGGTTGGATTTAATTCGTTATACTGTTTCCTCAAAATTTCAAAGTTGCAAATTTACATAATTTATATTAAATAACACAAATAAGTACTATAAAATACCTTTCGTACATAAATGTTTTACATAAAATTAATGTAAATAAAAAAATCAAATAATTTTCAAACTATTAAATATAAATTTTTTATTTACAGATACTCTCTAAAACATAATATTATAGATATAAAACCTAGAAAATTTTTATATTTTTTAGTACCTAAATGCTTTGAAATTATACACATCCTTAAATTTAAATCTGCTTGAGATCGAGACGAAAAAAATCTTTCGCTTTATCTACATTAACATATGTCTAATTAAAAATTCAAAAGGTGGCAAGAAAGTGTGACTAAAACATGAACGAACGAACACGCCTCTTATATCTTTCAGCGATTAATTAATTGTAGTATTAATAATGCAATAATAATCTGCGTATAACGGAGAGGAGTATATAATTGTTCTTGAAAAAAATCGAAGCAATTACGCGAGACCCCGGCCGCGATTTCTCGTGGACAGCTGAAACGACGAATTAATAATGCCGCAGTAGCGAAATAACTCTCGTCGCGAAATAACTCGTCGGACCCCCGGGCTCGATCCGCTTCCCGTGTTGCGCCGCAGTTAGTTAATCAATCGCTACATTGCAATTTTGTGGCGGAGAAATTCAATCGGAATTCCCATTCCGGAGGGATACAGAAGCGCCGAGCGCCGCTCGGCCCTTCGAGCTGATCGCTAGAGAAAATACCATACTATTGAGAAAACAGATCAGTAATTGCAACACGAAATATATCGATGATTAATTATTTACTTCATTTATTGATAACAATTCCGTATTTATGTTGTATATAACTTGTTTGTAAATATTTTCATAATCTGTCAAAAATTCTTCAACTTCAAATTGTTAACTTTATTGATGAAAAATTGAATTAGTTGTTTAATAGACGTACCTTATATTTCTATTATTATATTTTGAACTATGAAAAAAACTTAACAAAGAGATCAATTTCTATCTGAAAAATATTTAATCAACGAATAAATTAACGAATATTGAAAAAGCTTTTATATTTAATTTATCATTATACAAATAAATTTATTACGATTCACAGCGATTCTAAATAAATAAATACGTATGTATGTATCTCTAAGTTTGCAAAGACATATACGGAAAATTGAATGATAATGAATGATAAGACGCGTATTTAAAGCTATGGATAGACGATCGCAAAAAGGGATGCACGTGTATCCTCCGCCGTATCTCCGAAAAGACAACGAGAAGGATTGCCCGTTACGGACGTGCTTCCGCCGGAAGTGAGACGTGGAAGGATGGGAGATAAGTGTTGGCGCGAACAGAGCATAACGGAGTGCGACGACGACGACGAAGGGCAAAAGGACGAAAAGGAAGAACGAGAGAGGGAACAGGAGAAAGGAGAGTGGTGTCGTGACCTTGCGAATCGAGTTCCGCATTGTTACAATCAGCAGATTTTTATGGAGCTACCGCGCGCGCCAAATGTGCGGGATATTTCGAAGCTCGATAATAAACTAGATCAGCCAGATGGGTTTTTATAATCAAATACGACTGAAAACAAAGTTTTAATTAGGTTCGAATAAAACGATCTATTTTAGACCAAACACGCGGTAAGTTTCCCGGATTTTTTAAAATTATTACTCTAGTACGCGAATAACATTATATAATACCGGAGCTGTTGACCGGTAATGATAAACCTTTGCGAGAAAAAAGTTTTATGCAATGTAAACAAGAGAATAGTAGAGGAAAACGAAGACGACTGTGATTTGAGTTCCGGGTTGTTGGTTACTAATGGTTCCATTGTAACTAATTACCTACTTGCGGGATATTCCCATCTAAATTAAGGAGACCACGTGTAACGAAGAAAGGAATAGGAAAAAAATGGAGACAAAGGCAACTGGAATGTAAGCGAGCTATAGAAATAAAAACGTAATTTTATAAATCAATATAAAGTTCTTTCTTTTAAATTAATTTCCATAAATAAATAGCACCACGGAAAGCGATTTTAGAAATTGCTTCGAACATATCCTGTACGCTTCTCACATCGGTATATTATCTTTATTATAAGCCGCTGTAAACGTACGACATCAGACAAACATCGGTTAAATCATTGTTCAAATATTCATTTCACAGCCGGATTTGCAGAGCAAACCGTGCATAACGGGGAAGTCCCACGACTAAAGGAAAACCGTATATACCAACTGTGCGAGACGGCAACGAAGCGAGAAGCTGAATAGCTGGTAGCAACATAGCGTCGTTATAGCGCAGCATGGAAAGATTTGTCTTGACCTTGGGACCAGGTTCCGCATTGCTGGGTCGCGCCCGGCAGGGTCCCCGAAGATCGCCGAAGGAGGCGTAGTCGTTGCTACCAGCTACTTCATGAACTCGCGCGGGTAATGGCCGACCTTCAACTTGACCGCTCAACTTGAGCGCCCTTCTCCTTCGCTTACGTGCGCTCGCGGTACGCTCGCGTATAATTTTAGAAGCACGCCGGGGTCCTTGACACCTCGCCTCAAGACGACGCGACGGACGGCGACCATTGACAACCGCGGACGCTGCCCCTCCCGTTTCCATTGACTCCCGTCACGGTTACTTTTGCAGTGAAATTTCCACGTTTTCTCTCCACTCTAGCTCGATTTGTGCTCTCTCCACTAACGTCGATTGATCAATCGGCAAATCTTTACCTCCGTTTCTACCAGCGTGAATTAATTTTAATTTTGGTTCAACCTTATCTTTACATTTTTTTTTTTCTAGTTTTAAGGAACAGGAGAAAGAGATATGAGAGATACGAGTAAGTTCAGTCAAGATTAAAGTTATAGCAGAAATAAAAGATTAATCTTGATGACAATACAAAGATATGAAAAAGATAAAATGATTGTGTCAAATAAATTCTTTCTTCATATATATAATCGTTGTTTTACTCAGGGAAGACCTATAGTGATCTGATAAACGACGATATATAGGTGATAACTATGTATATATAAATTTTATATGTAAAATTAATGTTTAAAAAAACGGTTGAATAAACTTTTGATACTTATTGCAATTAAAACTGAGTAGAGAATAAATAATAGGTTTTTGTAATCCTTGTAATTTAGATTTAGTTGCAAAAACATAATTTATTTAATATCAAGTCTTATTGGACCGCTAAGTTTCATAATTTATTTAACTGTATACATTAATTTACACACATAAAACTTATATAGTTGTTATCTGTGTATTTAGAATAGATATAGAAATATTATTCTAATATATCTAACTTTAACTATAATTGGCGCTTCTCTTACTCTTTAGTTAATTAGATTCTAGCCTAAGATTTTTTTTTAATTAAGAAAATATTTTAACGTTCAGCAAATTTCTGTATCACATTATAGATACTCAATCCAGATATCTTACTAAACACCAAAGAGGAGGAATGGAGCAATGTTTTGAGCTTCAGACACAATGTGATCCTGAGAGACCGTCTAATGACGGATGCAGCTCTTGGTGGACCACGACCGATAAAATCGGAACATAGTTACAGCCTTTTAGCTCCCAGCCCTCCTCCAAGTCCAGCAACGCCAGGAGCTAATCCTCATACACCAAATTCAGGTTCCGGTGCAGTCGGTTCTACTACAGTGACTACCAATTCCTCCATCGATTTCGCCAATCTGGACCATAAATCTCTCGATATCCGTGACAGAATGGACGGTAAGAAAACAATATAAATTTAAAAAAAAAAACATATAGATAAGTTTATCGTATGACATTCTCCAATTCTTTATCATTTTTTCTTCAAAACTAATTCCTAAGGGCTGTAAGAAAAGGGATGTAAAACATTATCACTAAAAATGTTGTTTTAGATATGGAAGAAGAATGTTTTCCGGCTATTTCGATAAGCAACACTTCAAATCACATCGAATCATCGTCGTCGTCGTCGTTATCGTCATCGTCGTTGCCATTGACGTCGTCATCTACCTCGAATATAATCCTCAAGAGAAACGACCTAGTACCTGAAGATAATGAATGTCCTGAAATCAAGGGCGAGCCTATCAGCGCCCCAGCAAGTCCCTGCGCACCTTGTCAGCCAAATTGTGATATGGTGGACGACAAAAACACGATAACAATAGTATCTCCGCAGAGCCTTCACTTCGCCAAAACCCATCTTTCACACACAAGTGACAGCGAAGAGGATGACGAGGAGTATTATCAGGTATCTCAACTTAAATAAATATTACGCTACGTAAATGGAGTTTTTAAACGATAACATACTTCGACAGTTAAGGTTTATCCGTTAATAAAAATTATCTACTTCCTACATTATTCATACTAACAGTAAAAAAGTATTTTACATTTTGTTAAAATTTTTATGTTAAATTTTTAATATAGTTAATGTTAATTCAATATATGTGTAAAGTAACCGAAACTTATAACTTAGACTTTTATATATTTTACTTTTAAACAAATAAACAGAACCGATGAGATTCAAACGCTTGTTATTTTAATATATCGATTCTATTAACGTATTGTCATCATTATCGTTGTCACTTGCTTCCAGAATATGGAAATTGAGGAGTACGATGTGATTTCTAAAGGAAAGGAAACGACTTTGCATGCGTCGAGGCAAGGATTACCGCCTACACCACCCAGTAGCGCAAGCTCTGATAGCGAGGGTACTGCTTCCGCTTCCTGTTCGCCGGAACGCCGAGATTCTCAGACTTGCACACAGAATCTTAGAGGTTTACTGGCACCGAGGCTTTACGTCACCAACGGCACTCACACCACCAGACAACCCATTCATACGCCTTTGATTTCCTGTCAGCCGGTAAGACACATTCTGAAGAGTTAACGTGATTTCTGATGAGTTATTGTTAAGTTAATAGGCGTGACCTATATTAGATTGGTTATAAGTAAACGACGTGGCATTTAGAAGGAAAAACAAGACTCTTGGAGAAAATTTGCTTTTGATTTTCGCAGTTACGTAAAAGAAAGGAATTTCATAAAAAAATTTCATTATTCTTCTGCTATCAATATGGAAATTTTAGCAAAAAGCTAAATAATTTACGTTTAAAAGAAAAATCATTTCTAATAATTAAATGCAGTTTCTTATTTTCTTCTTCTTATATTTTTATCTACGTCTATGTTAGTCTTATTTATTAAATAATTTTATTTAAATATAACTCGAGGATACATATACCATACATACATTTTTTAATAATATTTTTGTTTAATATACTAGTTTTGATGCATCATATTCCACATACTCTACATTCCATATTTACATTATTAATATCAATATATACAAAGTCGCGCACTATTAGTCAGCAAGATGATTAGGTTTGCATTAATGAACTCAAAAGTTTTTTTATGGATGAGTTTCACATATTTCACGTTTTATTCTTGTCTGCAGGATGGTGATTCATTATTCCTGTCATATTTATTGATCCAATGTATTATAATAGCGTGATGCACTTACATGCGATTGACATTACAGAAAGGATCTACGGGAGTATTAACATTGACGGAAGAAGAGAAGAGAACTTTGATAGCCGAAGGATATCCCGTGCCTACAAAGCTTCCACTAACAAAACAAGAGGAGAAATCTCTAAAAAAAATACGAAGGAAAATTAAGAATAAGGCACGTATAATAAAATTTCGAGTATTCCAATTCTTTCAAACGTTGTTCAAGCTGTGGAATTATGAACGTGATGAAAATTGTAATTTTTTGTTACGTATATTTTTTTGCAGATATCAGCGCAGGAATCACGAAGAAAGAAAAAGGAATATATGGATGGTTTAGAGAGGCGGGTTACCATGTTGACAAACGAGAATTCGTCTTACAAAGACAAGCTGAATTGTCTAGAAGAGACGAATCGCGAGCTAGTGAAGGAGTTACAACGTCTTCAGACCTTGCTGCAGCTACAACAATAAATTTATTCATTTCTATCTAGAATAGCCTAAATTTGTTTGGTATCGTTAAATTTTTATTTTTAAGAAGACTTAATGTTAATTAACGTTAAGTTTAATTGTTCTCCCTAAAAATGATTATTTGATCTGACGAATATTGCAACGATTCGCGATAACGTCAACGCATATAATGAAACAATTTTATATTGTTATAAAGATTGAAAATTATAAAGTTTTTTAAAAAATATTTTAGATTTTCAGATCTTTTACGGATACTAATATAGATTTATCTATAATCGTTAAATTGCTCTTCCATATAGAAACTTTAATCTTTATAATTGTTATAAGAAGATGGTATATTTTTTAGCGAAAATGGTATCGCTAAGTCATAGATCAGAGTTAAAAAGAGATATATTTTTAGGAATTTTTAGTGCAATTTCTTTACATTCCTAGAATGTCTTCCTCACATACAAAATACGACGAAGTATCTTGTACAGATTGAAAACTCATGAAAGATATCCCAAATATTGCAAACTGCTTCAATTTTTTGAATAACAAGATTTTACGCCAATATAGTAAGTCCTTACATTCTTTGCTAAATCAACATATTTTTGCCAGGAGTGCCTTTACGAATTAATTTCCATATTTCTTCCAGCGTTGTGTTTTCCGTACCGGAAAACATAGAAGGCTAATTTCCAATTATATATTTGACTTAAACTTTTTAATTTCAATAAAATAAAAATATTTCAGAAATATAGAATTCGAATGGTCCATCCGCGATGCTTGCGTGTTGCCGGCTATTGCCAAACTCGATGCAATGAGGATTTTCGAATAGACGTCCAAGTATAAACAGCTTTTGATTATTCCCTATATTTGTGCTTCAAAAACGTTTTAAATCGTTTAGGACCCGAAAAAGTACATTAGGGGTCTATAAGAGTATATTATATATCGGTACATATAATCTACTTTGATTAGTTTTATCATTAGATTCGTCTATACATACATACATTCACATATATACATATATATACGTATATACACACTCTAGGCAAAAAGTTCAGATTGCACTGCTCTGAGTAGCATTAAAATGTGTGTGTCCGCCAGTTGTGTCCATTGTCAGCTTCTGAATTTTGGCAGATGAAGATTCCTGAACATCCCTGCCACAAGAAACATTAAATAAGCTTCTCGCCAGAATGCTACGACCTATAAATGCAAATGTAACAATTTTATCACATCTTTGTAAGTGTATCTAAACTTTTGGCTTGGAGTGTATATATATACAGTGGCGTACAAAAGTTTCCGGCCAATAACATTTTGTATTTTAATTTATAAAAAAAACCTAATAAGATTTTAATTATCGGATATTAATACAAGATGTGGATAACGAAATCTTGTACTAACACCTATAATAATAATAATTTTATCAGGCTCTTTTTTATAAATTAAGATACAAAATGTTACTGGCCGGAAACAAAATATACATACAATATATGACACATTTTATAGGTAAAAACGAAGAGAATATGAAGGAATACTATGATTATTATAATATTATATAGAAAAGTGTAACGTGAAAGTTCGATGTAATCGAAGTTATTGTGTTTGTGTTTTACAAGAAGATATTCATTTTATTGTATCTATAATAAGATTATCATTATCATATAGATCAAATTGGATAATACAGTTGCGTCAAATCGATAGTGTGCTATTTTTTTCGGACACTGTCACTAGCACTAAAACAGGTGTTGGAGTAAGGCTCTAAGATTATCGACGCATTAATTCTTCGTGTTAATTCAAAATGCGAAGTAGAAAAATTTGTAGAATATAAGTTTACGAATGTAAAATACATTTTGCTTGTCTATGAAGAATCATCTATAATTTGCCATGGCGTACAATGAAAGTCGATTATTCGAGCGGTGAGTTTTAGCTTCATTCTTCTTGACTTTGTTATATGTAGATAAATATATTATAATCGTGCCCTAGAAAATATATCGTAAAGTGATACAATTTTAAATATGATACAATTCTGAACGAAGTAAGATTTGAATTCAATTTTCAAGATTTAAGTTTGGTTTTTTTTGTTTGGCAGTACCTTTTAATTTGTATCCTCTATATATATAAAAGTTACAAAACTTAAATCTCAAATCTGGATTTTTTAAATTTTAAAATTTGGATTAAATCTTATTTCATTCAAAATGGTGCCATGTTCAAAATTGCTTAAATCTTATAGGATATTGTCGGTTTCCTGATCTTTTTAAACTGTATTATTTTTTGGTGAAGCTGTATTATTTGTGCTGTAAAAAAAACTTCGATCGAGCTAATTGTTACTAAATGTTATGGCCTCACATGCCAATCAAAGTGACTTTTATTAATACAATTTTGTTTCATGATTAGCGTAGTCATGATAGCGTGAGAAGTCGCGCACGATAATGGCGAACCTCTCAACTACTTATCACATGAAAGTCGTAGAAAGGGACCAATGTGTGCATGATAAAACTTTTTCTTCTTCTTCTTCCTCTCCTTTTCTATTTGCTTCACGTAATTGCCAAATAAATAGTAGGATTTAGTGTTATATCACGTGTCCAAGAAATAGTACTCGTTTTAAATGATTACACATCCCTCGTATGAATGTCTATAAAATTCCAGCTATTATCAATATTATTTAAGTATACAGAATATGCATTTTGATCGGCCGACATAATTTTTTTATCCTGTAAGTCTATTACTACAGTATAAAATATGTCGTTATTGTAAATAGTATATGCATATAACATGGCTATACAGAATTTTCATATATATGTTTATCTTTAAAATTTTTATATGCATTATATTTAATTAACAAAAATAAATTATTATGTAGTCAGAGCTTTGGTAAAAAAAATTAAAGTAATTTTAAATTTATCAAAGAGAGAGCTTTATTACTAATTTTCTTCTTCTAAGAAAATCATGCTGTATACTTAAAGAATTGAATTTCAGAATAATTATATACAAATGAATAATTTTTAGAGTTTTTATAAAAATTGATGAAGGGACTTGTACTGAAGATATTGTTAGAAAAGCGTTAACGAAAAAGACAATAAACGTAACAAATGATAGTAATTGATGAGAGTACAAGAGTGGGAAAGAACTTCCGATATATTCCGCGAATTCTATAAGCACTGATCGGCTAAGAATTTTTATTCTTTTACTACGTACAAATAACACACACGATTTTTAATTACCACATTTACACGTGATAAAGAAATAATTACATGTTTGTACAAAGCAGCAGAGTAGTGATTTTTATGAAAAAAAAAAAAAGTTTAATATATTCTATGAGAAAGCTTTATAGATAATTATAATACATATACGTTAATAAGAAATTATTAAAGTTATACATTATAAATGATTATATTTTACGATAAATTACAGAAACGTTCGACAATGAAGGAAGTCGCATAGTTTTCTATTAAGATACACAATTTTATCATTATATTATTGTTCTTGTTATTATAATATAATGTATCATTTATTTCTCTTTATCATTCATTTATCTTCCGTGCGAGCGTTCATGCATCTTTATATCATGTACTTGGTATATATATATATATATAAATAAAGATAATATGAATATATGAATACATATTAGACGCATGTCGAATTTAGTGTGCATGTCTATATAAAGCATGGTACCACGTCGTCAATAAACATGCGGCGCTGCACCTTCAAATGTGGATATTGTCCGACAATAAAAAATAAATCCTTGTGAACCAGAGTATCAACACTTTATTTAATTTACAAATTCGCACTATATGCTAAGGACAGTCCAGCCATGTACTAATTTAGCCATGGAAAACAGACTTCAACATTGAAAATGATTTAAAGTATAGGAAACATTTCTGAATATTAAAATATGAGATATTTTCACTATTTATATAGCTGTAATGAAATTAACTATAAACAATAAGTAGAGTATATTGGGTGTACAGTTACCTTATATTATTTTTCTATAATGAAACATATTTCTGCAATTAGAATCAAGAAATGGAAATTACTTATTTATAACGCCGTTATTTTCCTTATTATTTTTCTATTTGATTTGGCGAATTTTTTATGACTGTAACATCAGGATTAGAAAGTCACTTGTTACTTGTAACGAGTTGGAATACTTTTGTTATTAAAATAATTAACTCAGCATTTTTAAATTGTTACTTCTTAGTCATTATTTGTAACGAGATATAACGTTACTCGTTACGAATTATTTTTTTTAATAAATAAACGCAATGATGTAAGTTATCTTTCAAAGTAATTTTCCCAAACTTAGCGCAATCTCAGCGTTTAGTTATTATTACAATCATGAAAAATTATTTTTTAATATCATTGTTAAATATCATTATTTTATTATTATTATAAAAAGTAACTGTTAAAGTAACGGAATAATGACTCTTCCATTCCCTGATTAGGATTGTAAAATTTAATCGGAATGATACAATATAAATTAAATGTATACAAGTGAAAACGTAGATTTTCATTTCTGTCACACTTATTCTTCCGTATCCATCTCCTCATTTTCTAGTTGATCTTCTAGCTTTCCTTTTAGAGCAGTAAGGCTGAGAGATACATCTGTGTCGAGAATTTTACGTTCTTTCACCTTGTTGCTCTTGGATCTGTATAAAGGATTTTCGAATCTACCACCCACGACTTGCTTTATCCCACCGACATCAACCTCTCGACCACTCGTTCCAGGAACGTTGCCGATCTGAACGTTGCCTTCAGGAACATTCTCAAAACGAGCGAAACCATGCTTCTGCTTATCCGCCCGAATTCCATCTCGAATGGATGAGATAGCTTCCATACATCCCGAGAGAACGCTGCAAATATTAGATTTCGTCTTAACAAGATCGATAGATATATCTAATACGCGCGACGCGCATTAAAATACTTATCTGAACTCTCTATAATAAATAATTAAATACACATCATGTATATGTTTATACATAACGCTGAAAGATAATTCAATAGAAAGTTACTGATCTATCATTATAGCGTAAATAAAATGGGAGTTTTTATCTGAAAAGTTTAGGCATCAAATAGAATGTATTTGGCGAACTGAGAAGATTATACGGTTGCTAATTCTATTTAATTTGAAGCCCGCTGAGAGTATAATTATTTAGTCGGTAGGCTCGCCGAATTACTTAAATATTAAATGTTGAGGGATGAGGTGCGCGAGACGACACCTCAATTTGAAGCGAGTTGCGGAACGACGATGAAGAAATTAGAAATAATCTCAACTGTCCGTCGTCTCTCCGTTCCATTTCTTCTATAGCGTTATATGCTTGTATTGCGCAAATCTACTTTGAAAATCCGCCAAATATACATAATATACAGATATTGTATAAAATATAATGTTATAAATATAATAGTTATCCTCAGTTTTTAAGGTCTCTTTTTATATACAGAATAGATTTGTTATCATAAAATCAAAGAATGATGTAATACATAATGTACATTAACGCTGTTCATGACAAAGCGGCATAAAAACGAAGACAGAACGATGATACTTACTGCTCTAAAGAATAACCAAAATAAAGAAAGATAAGCAGAAGAAGAGTGATCACGACAAGGGGTGTCCCGAAAAGCAGTCCAAGCGTAACAGCTAATCGAGAATCTTTCATTGCTGCACCCGCCGTCTCCGCATTTGTCACGTCAATTCCTGTATCTAATAAAGAAATATATGAAAAATTAGCATTCCTAGAGAAAAGATTTTGTCAATCAATTTGATTGTTCCTTTCAAAGAGAAAATAAATAACTTGTTTCTTTAGAAGCAGTGAACTATATTTTTCTATTTATTTGTTAATTTTTTTTTGCTAATTTATGCGATAGAAAATTGCCTTTTAAAATTGAATAATTGTAGTCGTTTAATTTTTATTCGAGACCCAAGTAACTGAAGTAAATCAATTTTTCGGTTTATATAATATTGTTTAAAGATTTATCATAAATTAAAAAAAAGATTGAATAACTATATGTACTAACTTTGCAGTATTTTCCGCAGATTCTCCACGGCTGCCTCTATCGTGATGCTGGAATAACTCCCTTTTTCTTTTAAAAGAATTTCTACACCTCCATTCCAAGTGCATCTAGTGTGCCAAGCAACTTTCTCCGTATATCCTTCTAAAGCTTCATCCGCCACGGTTTGTACTGTGACTAAGGAAATTTGCTGCGATATGGACACGCGTCCACCACAGTACGGACAACAGTGACCTTCCACCTAAAAAGCAAAATAAATCATCATAATCGAATAATAATGGGGAAGTATCTAATAAATCAATTAAAATTTTAACACCAAAAATACCGAGTAATTATTACTTCTAAAGCGAAAAAGTTACAATTGTATTACAATGAAAGTCATGACGTGCAAATATTTGCTTTATAATAGATGATAATGCTAGGATATCATTTGTTTGCTTGGTCCTTTTAGTACAGCATAAGAAACATTGATATTTCTAATATTAAATTGCTGCAGAGTCTCACTTTAAGAGGATATTCGCACTCCGTAAATCCGCACCTTGGCCTCTGAATGGCACAAATTTCCTCGAGATAATCGTCCTGAGTGTTTCCCTGACAGAAAACTTTCTTACAATTGAGCATACTTATAGGCCGCCATAACAGATCGCTGTACCTAAAAATATAATCTTTTATAAAATATGATTTATCACATATAAAATTCCATTTGCGAGAACGCAGCAAACGTTATGTTCGGGCTTACTTTACGGTGAACCTGCCTCTGGAAAATTCTCTACGATCTTGGAAGTTTTGCCATTCCCATTCGGTAAATGACTGCCTCTCGTTTGACAGCCGAATTGACTTCACTCCTACCTCTCTTACAGGTAGAAGAATACTCAAAGTGCGATTCTCGCTCGGCAAGACAATGTTGTCATAGCTGCAGGGAACACGCTCGAGATGCGGTGTCGCTATCGAACTACCATTCCAATTTGCGGGATCAGCCCAAAATATGCTACCTTCCTTTGACCACCGACTAATTTTTGCATCCGTCCGTGAATTGCTTAGCTAACACACACATATAAATTTTTCATTATTACAATGCTTCTTTCTTTGTTGTACCATGGATCCGCTTGGTAAGCATAAGTCTTGGTCAATAATTTAACGTTAAATAATTTA
This sequence comes from Cyphomyrmex costatus, assembly GCF_001594065.2. Lineage (NCBI taxonomy): Eukaryota > Metazoa > Arthropoda > Insecta > Hymenoptera > Formicidae > Cyphomyrmex > Cyphomyrmex costatus. Next base: position 71,044 of record NW_017280492.1, on the reverse strand, counting down.
AATATCTTTCTAACATCATTGTTATTAATATTTAGATAAAATAATTTCACTACCAATAAGCATGAAAACTTCTTTGGTTGATAATAATTTAATTGAAAAAGCATTCTTTAAAAAAAATAAGTAGAAATTTTGACTATTTAATTTACTTATAATAATTACACAAATAAATATGTATGGTTGCCTACTTTTTAATTTTTTTTAACACTTATTTATGTTTTAGAGGTTTAACGAAAGCCAATACTTGGTGTCAAGAAATTCATTAAAATAATACTGAACGGGAAAAGATCTAAAAGTCATGACGCAAAGAGTTAAAATAGATTAAATGTTAAATCATAAAATCAACGATTTTCATTTGTGATGTAACACATATTAATAACAAATACCAATTATAAATTGCGAAAGATGAAATAAAATACAGCAATAAAAATGTCTTTATTTTAGAATTTATTTAGTATAATTAATTACACTGTGTGACCGATTTCGACTTTTAAAATTTTCCAAAGGGCGCGTGGGTTTGATTGTGTCGGGGAACACCGCCCACTATCATTTTCCCAAGAGATTTGGTAAAGTTAGATCGTAGAAGAATGGGGCATAAATTTGAAGTTATTAATTTCGAGGAGTACCAGTTGCGCTATTCTCATGGTTTTGAGATCAAATATTATCACAAATACGTAAACGTACATACATACACATACTCACACTCACACTTATGCGCGCGAGCGCGAACTTTGTTTTGCCAATACATGAGATAGCATTAGATAGTAGGATCTGTGAAGCTGGCACGACATTCTGTCGATATCAAAAAAATTACAACAGTTCCAGTAGCATTTTTCATAGTTCTACAGTTCTATCTAGAAATAAAAAATAGTTCCGCAGTTTTAATATGAAGAAACTAAAATTGAAGATATGGCGTGCTAACTACGCGAATCTGGCACGTCAGATTTCCTCTAAAGTACGAGAAAAAAATTTTTTTTTGCACTTTTAGCAACAGTTCCCGATAGTTCTACTAAAAACCAACTAAGTTATGCATTTTCAAAACAAAATAACAACATTTAACAATTTTTATACATCCTATATATAGAAAATGGCATAAAACTTCTAGAAAAAGTGACGTGCTGACTATTTCTATCAGTTTCAACGGCAGTTCTCGTTAGTTCTCACAGAGTTCTATGCATTGCAATCATTTATAAGCAGAGTTCCGGCCTCTACATATTTTTAATCAATTTTTTAATACCTGAGTCCAGCACGACACTTGTAGAAAAAGTTTTTCTACAAGTATATTTGACCTCAAATCGCGCTACCTGTATTCCTCAAAATTCATAATTATAAATTGATTCCCCATTTTTGTACGATCTAACTTTGCCAAATCCCTTGGGAAAATGGTAGTGGGCCGTGTGCCCCCGACATAACCAAACCCACGCGCCCTTTGGAAAATTTTTGTGGTTACACGTAGTGTTATTATTTAAGTATTCAATATTGTTATTACATTAAAATTGTATTATTATTAAAGTGTGTACAAAAAGAATATGAAAAATTATATGATTAAATTTTCAATAATTTATAAAGATATAATACAGTTTGAGTTTGCAAATTTTCAGTATTTTATGATGTTTGCTGCTAATAAATATTCTGGTAAGCTAAATTTTTCAATCAATTAAATAGCAAACGGAACGTCAACATTGAAATTTTAATATTGTAATTATCATGAGCGTATATCAAAACAGTTACGATATTTTGTAAATAAGTAATATATTCCATTCGCGAACACGTTAAACTTAAAAGAAAAAAAGAATGATTAAATATAAATACAGCCTAAGTCATAAATATAAAACAACCTTAATTTATTGCATCTTCTTGGAAAAAGAAAATAATAAATTCCTAAAAAAAATTAACCGAATATTCAAATTGTTATAAAAATAAATATTATCTTTTTGTATAAACTATTTCTTCATTTATTTTTCGTTAGATGTAAGATGTTTGTGTTAATTTATAGATACTTTATTCCTATTGCTAAAGCTGCATCCCGTTTTTTATGTACCCGATTATTCTTATTAACTTATTAGCCATTTGTAATAATATCTTTATAGCTTGACCTTACCTGCAATTTACCATTTCTAGGCAGTACTAACAATCCCTGCCTCGGCAAATCAATTCCGGATAGTCTGAGATTGTCCGTTTCGAAGATGCCAATCGCGTGTCGGGTCTGCTGAGGAAAGATCACATGATCGTCAATCTCTGGCACACGATTGTTCGCCCAATTGCTCGCGGTTCGCCACTCTAGATCCGGAAGCCAGTATTTCTGACCAGAAAGCAGGGCCGAACATCTTGATATCAAGGTAACGTACAACACAATATTCCAATGAAGCTCGGAAGGGACAAGCATGTTATGAACAATCAGTCGATGAGAAGGGATACGCGATAAACGTGCTGCTCTTTAATTAATTTTCATTTACGCGAAGATAAAGAGATATCAAATAGTATAGCGAATTTAGGTACTCGCTGTCAATGATTTGCGATAAATCCCAAAAATAACGCGACAAGAAGTTGAACACGGTTGGTAATTTCGATAACTGAAAGCTACTCCATTATGATCGAAGTCAATTGGGGGCGTGTCTGTGATTCATGATAGTCTGACGTGAATTTGTCACGATAAGGTCGCCATAAGTCTTGTAATTCGTTAAAAACGAAGTTATTATTTGTTATCAAATCTTTTTTGATGTTTAATTATTAATTTATATTAAAAACTATCTGTGCGATTAAAAATTATTTTTTAAATAAATTTTAAGTATCGTTGATTATTATTAACAAATATTTAATCTAAGCATGAAACACATAGGAAGTTAAATTTCCACAATTTGTATTAAATATATTGATATATTTGCATTCATTTTATTCATTATTATAATAGTATATGCTTGATAGAATAAATCTTCATTATTACATCACACGAGAAAACAGTAACATTTATTGTTAACAAAATTTTCATTCAATTAATAATCAATTAAATAAAAGCATATTAAAAACGTTCGCATATGTCACATACTTGTATATACTCGCATATATATATGACGGAAAGAAAATTACAAGATTTACTATGACATTGAAGACATTAGTATAATTGCAATAGCTTTATTTTTTTCTATAATTTATTTGTTTTAGAAATATAATCGTCGAACAACAAAGACAAATATAATACTGCCGCGATTAAGATAGCTTATAATCTTTTAGAATATAGACACACATTGAAATATTATTTCTATCTATCGCACAATAAGTTGCGTTTAATTGTTTTAATTATTGACTACATTACAATTTAATTCATTATAATACAAAAATGCAATTAACTTAATGATTTATTTTAACCGACAGTATAAGTATTATATTCTATAATTGTGCAATATTAAAAAATTCGTTTAAAAAACTTTATTTTGAAATGAATTTTGTACCAGCTTTTAGAAAAAAAGAAATATCGACATTTCATTACCAATCTTAACTTTCATGGACAATTCGTTCTGCTCTCGACACTCAATAATTCGTACAACGTGGTATTGACAATATTGACATATGAGACAAGAAAACGTATCTACAACTTCTTCAATAAATATAAAGCACCCTGAATTTACTGCATTTTCTTAGAAAAAGTGATAATAAAATCCAAAGAAGAATTAATAATATACCAAAATTGTTATAAAAATAAATATTTTTTATATAATTGTTTATTAATTTATTTTTTGTTAGATGCAAAACGTTTGTGTCAATTTTGTGGAGGTGCTTTATATCTTTGGCGATATATATATAATATTATTTTAATGAATTTAATCTCGATAGTGTCGAATTTATCAGAGAGAAAATAGAAATATTCATTATTTAATTTATTATTTACCAATAAATCTTATCAGCAAGTATATGTGTCAAATAAATAGAGTGTCAACATGTTAACTTTACAACAGTATTTTGCTACTAATATCCAATCCGATACACCTAAAATTCAAAATATTAAAAAATTAATAAATTATACAATTTTTTTAATTATCTATCTGTGTTGTTATTGCATTTTACAAAAATATTTTTGGAAACAAATAAATCTGATATTTCTTCTAGAATTAGCCAGCTAGAAGTTAAAGTGAATGAGGAAGATAATATAAATTCGTGCCCTTGAGGAACGCATTACTGACTCAAATCCTTGTTCTCTTCATCTACTTCATTGCCCAAAGTACCGAATAAGTATTTTGGGACTATAACATCGTTTAGTTTTCCAGATACAGTTTCTCCAGTCGCCAATTTCCAAACTCGTTTTCCGATTCCAAAGCCGTATTGATGGTTACCGCGTTTGTCTTCTATAAAATCGTTCGTGTTGTCCTCGGGAGATTGATACTTTCCCATGTCGTCGATCGGGAAGTAGTCCAAATTCAAGGGATGATATTCATTGTTGCGCTTTCCAATACCGAAACCATAGTTTCGGAGACGTTTGCCAATACCGAACGAGAATTGCCGGGTCCGCTACACATTAAGTTTCAACACATTTTATAATTGTTAATTATAAATAAATTGAAAAATTTTATAATTGTTAATTATATTATTGAAATACGATTTGTGGAGATCCAAACACAAGTAGGTACTTGTCGTAATAAAAGTTCATACTTCTGTGCGTGCGTGCGTGTGTTAATTACAAGAATTGATTACGAAATTTTATTGCACTATTTATTCGGGTGTTTACTGTATTTGTGACAAATCCTTAATTAAATTTTTTGTAACAGAAAAATTCGTTTTAAAATAAAAAAAGAGGATATTTCATTTCATCTAGTATACTCACTTTATCTTCATTATTGTCAATCCATCGCTTTCCGATGCCGAAGGTATAAAGGGGTAGTCTCTTGTATTCGGCAATGTATGCCCTTTTCATAGGTTCTTCATTATATTCCATCTTGTTCAATAACGAATGCAATCGTGGAATGTACAAAGACGAGGAAGGTGCTTCTTCTATTGCCGCTGCTGATCGTCCAACAACGCTCAACAGATAGAACATAATGATTCGCATAATGATTAAACTCGTTCTTGTTTTCATGATGCCCGATTGAATCTGAAAGCACAAAGGTCATGGAAAATTGTAATCTACATATAATGAACTATCGGATACAGGGACAGAATTTCATCCTACTGTGTGTGATAATGTTATTTGAACTTTCACGGTAGTTTTAGATTGAGTTTTTAAATTCACACACGTAAATTCACCTTTATGAAAATTGCAAAGGTTAACTTCTATATCTATACATTTAAACCGCTATATTCCCGAATGTAATTCCAGAATGTATAATGATATAATATAATTTCAGAAATGGTTAAAGTTCATTATATTCATTTTTTAATGTAATATTATTATAATCCAGAAATGGCAAATAACGCTTATAATATACTTAGGTTATAATGTTATTACTATTCCCAGTTACTTTTTTATAATAACAATTTAGTAATAACATTGTAGTTTTACAGGACAATAACAATAATGTTTTGATAAAAAAATTTGAATTCGAACAGTCATTTTTTAAAGTAATTCATTATCATTACGCGTTTCTCATTTAAAAAAAAACTTGTTATTTTACTTGTTATATAACAAATAAAAATAACGCCGTTACAAATGTATTACTTTTTTTTTATCAAAAAGTTACTTTTATTACTTAAAGAATAAAACGAGTTACTTTTTTCAATAAGAAATTATTATAACAAGTTACTTTCAAGTGACTGCTCTAACCCTTTTGTTATTATTATTGTTATAAAAAATTGTAATGTCATTACCAAATTGTTATTATAAAAAAGTAACGATAATAGTAACAACTTAGCAAATAGCGCATTACTTGTCACCTCTGCTAATGTATTCACTACTTTATTTTTATCAATAAATGCGCGTATTTATTTCTGAGATACTATAGTACATGTAACATAAATTATGTGTATATTTATCGATAAAAGTGAGGTATAAACATGACCTATATGTATATATAATAACATAATGTATAATTAAATTAAAACATTCAAAACGAGATTATAAAATAACAGTATTTCTTACAATAATTCGAGAAACATAATCTGGTTATAACATTTTACAGTTTTTGAACATGGCCGGAGAACACTACCGCGTCTCCTGATAACAAGAATAAGTGCTTTCACGATATTTTCAGAAATCTTAACACCTATCTTTATCAGTGAACGTGAAAGTCGGTTAACGTAACACTATGCGGAAGATTTTATGGGCTCTTTAAAGCAGAGATGCACGCAAATGGAATTCTACCATGTAAAAATAAAATGAAGAGTTATTTACGACTGGCGTGGGATAAATGTCATTGCAGTAGCTTCTATTCGTAGAGGTGTCGCCAATTTTACGACGTGGATTCCAACAGTCGCAGTGTGTACTCTATTTCTTTACAAACATATTCACTGCCATTGGTCCAAATCCTACATTAAATCTGTAGAAAACCGAAGATACTTTTATTTTTACATTCCTTTTTGCGGAACATTTTATCGCAAAATGGATGGAATAAAATTGATCCATAGTGACAACATTTTCGGAATCTTTTTATAAAATTGTTTTTAATAAATTAAAAAATTTTTAATTATTTTTAAATAATTTTAATAACTTTCTTTTTAAAACAAATTTCTCCAATTTTTACACAAAATTTGAAACGTTTAATGTTTTTTTTTTTCTTTCAGAAATTATAGAATAAAATATCTTACATTAGAATAATTCAGAATCCGCATATAAGAAAAATTCTAAGAAAAAATATAGACTTTCTTATTATAATTTTAAAAAGTGTTTTTATTTGTACACAGATTTTAGAAAAAATTCACGGATTTGTTAAAACATTTTACCTACTAAAATATAAACACTTATATGAATTTTATGTTAATAATAGGACTAAATGTTGTATCAGTAAAAATTTCTATTAATTTAAAAGTAAAAAGCATTATGAACGTACGGCATCAACGTATGTACATATACATATGTGACCAATGCAGTAAATATTTAACAGCCAAAAAAGAGTGTACGGTCTGACGTGATTGAATGTTTGATATCGTTATACAGCCGCCAGGAGCGAAATCCTCTACGGGCTCGTTCGTTCAATATTTGATGGTGAAATATGACAGATTACGAATCCTCCTTTGTCCCCCTTGGTCACGCTGCTTTTCGAGAGGCTTGATAGGATCAAGAGGGCGAGATCAAATAGATATAGAAAAAAATTGCAAAGATCCATGGAAAGTTCTTACATGCTGAGGAAGTAAATCATTTCCGGTTACGGCGCATTTAGACACGACGTTTATAGATATACCTTTTTCCATCGTCGAGATGAAATGTAGAATATTTCATTATTTATACTGTTCGTGCAACACCAAATGCACGTGTTAAATTTGTATATGCATGACTAAACAATCTTAATTAAGCAGGTAAAAATTGTAAAACCCACGCAGTCTGCAATGTTTAATTACCGGTGGACCGTAGAGTCGAATTAAAGCATAAAATTAAAATGGCGATTCCATTAGGGAAAAAACGGTGTCCGTTTTTTTTTCCTAATGGAGAAGAGGAGTAATAAATGTTTCCGCAAGTCGACTCAACTCGCTTACGTGAGTCGCTAATTCCTCATTAATAAATGAACAAAAGTTAATGAAGATTTCATATCTAATTCATAGTCGCTGTACATATATTACATATATAGGTTCGCTTGGTTTTGTCAGTAGACGGCAGGGTTGTAAATAATTAATTACTTTTTAAATTAAAATACATATTTAATTGACAATTGATATGGGAAGATTCAATTAAATATCGTTTAATTTACAATTGATTGAAACAAATTTAATCGAAACTCTTTAATTGACGATTGATTCGAGAGGAATTAATTGAAAGTCGTTTAATTGATGATTCATATGAGTGAATTTAATTGGAGGTAATTCGATTAATGATTTATTTAATTAACCAAATTAATTGAAGATTCGATTGACAATTGATTTAAGGAAGTATTCTCACTTTTAGCATGGGCTTCACAAAATCAATTTTTTTTTTGTTTTTTAATATAGATACTGCAAACCTTTATATTTAAAAAAAAATTGATTTTGTGAAACCCTTTTTTTAGATCAATTTATACTTTTGGTCTGCTAAATATTTAGGTACTTCATCAATTGTTCTTTCGAATATATACCTTTGAAATGTGACAATCTTGATAAATATTTATGGAATGCTCCTCACTGAGCTAACTTTCAATAATAAGGCTCGAGATTACACCGCATTCTACATCAAACTTTATTTACATTATAATGTAACATTCATGGGTTCTCATTGAATTTCTTTTGTTATTGATACGTGCTGAAAACTTTTTTTATCTTTTATCGCAATGTTTGCAGCAGGAATCAATAAAAAAAGATAGAATAAGAATAATAGTAATGCATCGAAAGATGGCGCAACCAAATTTTTTCTCATATCTATTATATTTTTTCTTATAATTTTTTCATATTATAGAATATATTCTTTTACCGTTCGCTTCGACATTCATTTTAGACATTTATGTTTACGATAGATATATTCCTTTAATTCTTTTTAAATAAATTTTGTAAATACAAAGAATATTAATACTACGTAGACAATTTATTTGGCCGTTAATTTATTTGGTAGTTAATTATATATTTATTTATAGTTGAAAATAGTAGGTTCGAATACTCCTTTTTTTATTCTTTTTGTTTAATGTTTGCTTCAATTATATATGGTAACATCTCCACGTGCGACATATGCGTTTTATATTTTTATACAATGGATGGTCCTTGTATGAATGTTAAAAACCACAGTGTACCGAAAATTGCGTTAAAAAAACTATGCAGCGTATATAAAACAAACATTGAAACTCGGCATTTTTGCTAACGTGTATAAACATTTTACTATTTTCTTATAGACTATCACAAAAAGAAGTTAAACGATTATTTAAACATCAATCTAATAAAGAAACTCACGCAAATTGTTTAAAAATTTTTTTTAATTTTGCTTCTTTGGTTTTCTTTTAAATTATCATTTTTTTCCTGTCCTTAACTTACCTGTAACTTTGCCCATAAACTAACTATGATTTAAAAACTACCTCTATATAGACTACTATACATATAATATATAAGATAGTCTTATATAAGATAAGAACCGATTATAAATATAACTGTTCATCTTTTGCAAAAAGTATTATATATGTATAACATTGCTTAAACGCATTTGGTCGCTTCGTCTCGAAATCATAAATAGCAAATATTGCCATCGTATTGATAACTGATCTTTACATGTTTCTATGTAAATGACATGCGATTTCGCGCCTTCCGTTTTGATAAACGATTCGTTACTTCTCCGATAGCGCGCCCACCTGTGTTTACTTCATGTACTTCTACACGTTATACACGTCACATGTAACAATGGCAATGATACTGAGACATTGTTGCGATATACTACAAGTGTCTACTGGTGTCTACAGACCTACAGACTCTAGGGTGCCTCTTCTGAAATGATAACTATGTTCGAGACGATAATATTATTATCTTGTCTTGTCATGCAACCGCGAGAATAAATTTTCATTTTGGGCGCGGAAATTAGATTAATGTCGCTTAAAGACATTCATTTTACCAGCGAGAGTGGAGAGATGATAATAAAATTAAATCTCTTTGCACTCCCTCGACCGCTTTAGAACACCTTTGAATTTTATTATTATCTCGCGCGAGATAATTATCGAGCATATTAAAAAGGATCATTAATTTCGTTGTGATTTCAATTTGTATCAAACTCTCAGAACGCAATTTTTGTTAACATCGCAATTTTTGTGGAACTTTAATAACGCTTGATGATCTTCTTTTAAAAAGTGTAACAATTTTCCTGATTCTATTTTGATTTGCATTTACATGAGTTCCGAATGTCACTTGGGATGTGACCGGTGATTTTAATAGCCGTCATTTCTGCATTTAGTTGGATCGATGAGAGATTATATATTTATTTGCATAATAAATAATTCCGAGGCGATAATTATCAGCAGTGATTATAAATGAAGCAGTAAATGATTATATATATATACGATATATATTATACAGGTACCTGCTTTCGTATGAAAAGTTACATATCTTTTCGCTTATTAAAAACATTATTACGAGAAAAAAGCAAACAAAGATAGAGATATAATTTTTATTATTAACGTGTTATATCTTTATTTGATATTTTATTACGTATCCCAGTTTAGGACTGTGTTTTGAAGCCAACAAATAATCGCGCGCAGTTTATTTGAACTGAAAATTGTAAAATTTATACAAAAATATTATTAGGCATCAGTATCCGCTTTGACCAAATGTGCCCTTCTTCGCTTATTTGTGTTAAATCCTGTGACTCTATACAGAAAGACCATCAATTAACATAATGCAAAGAAACGTAAAACTAAACGTGTTGCAGTATAACAAGCGATATGAGGCATTCAATGTCTCATCAAGAAACCGTCAAAGACTCAGAAATTACGGCTGTAATTAAAGACGCAACGCTAATGACAGTATAAACGAAATTAATGATGAAGTAATTTGCAGCGTACGATCACGCGGAAGAAGACGTCGTAGTGTAAAATCTTGTGGTAAATAGGTGCGAAACGAGATAACGTTCGTTACTTTGTTCTTTCTCGCGCGATATTGTCCTCTATATATATCCGGGACCGTCCGGAGAGCATCTTTCCCCTCTTATTTACTTTACAGCATTAATGTCTACAAAGAAGACTGCGAGCAATATTGCATGAAAACGTTTGTGTAGCGTTGCAGTGAATAACTAAAAAATTTCTGAAGATACTTCTGAAAAAAGATCAAATTTCTGTTCGAAATGTGACGATTTTTCGGTACCTAGAAAAAATAATAACGGCAATTCTAATGGTAATAAACTATACAACTTTTATAATGTGCATAGTAAAATAAATTAATACACACAGTTGAATAAATAATTATTTTATAATTATCACAACTATATAGATTGTATATTTGTGATAATTATAAAATAATTATTATTACTTACGAAAACTTAGCGCAAAGAGATACGACATAGAAATAATCAATGCGATAAAAAGAATTGAACCCTCGATTTTTCTCTTTGTCTCCGTATCTGGTTTCTCGATTGACTCTTGGAATTCTGTAATAAACAACAGGTTTAATTTCTAACGCGTTTAGAAATTAAATTCTTAATCAATTGAATCTGGCGATGCATGCGCCCCTTTGCGAGCAGATATCGTAAAATGTCGTGCTTCAAACGCAGCAGTGAACTTTACGAGAATACACGCTTCATTGCAGGAGCAACAGTTGCTGCTCTGTGCTGTTGCTACAAGCCGCGTTCTTTCTCGTACGGTGACCCGGTTAGCGTATAATTTCGAATTTCACTTGCACAAAATAATGTGTCAGCCTGCAGCAAGCTAATGAACAACGCAAAACAAGGCAACTAGCTGCTTACGAACAGTAAATATTATAAATCCGGCAATAACGGTGATCTAATAACCGACATCTAACCAGACGGTTTCCCTTTTCTTTCGCCTTCCTTTTTTCACATTTTATTCCATCCTCCTCGTTAGACGTATCTATCAAACGCACGCATCAAGATTGCTTTTAAAAGAAAGTGCTGCATATTGTACGCTATTGTTTTTATATAAATTTCTTTTCTTTTTGAAATTCATTAATTTTATTCACGATAAAAGACTTTGTTGTACATAGAGAACAGCACTTTGTGAACGACTTATATCCTCGGGGTCTTGTTAAGAGTTAATGTTCTCGTCACAATAGTGAAACAATTATGTGCACAACAAAAACTATTGTGATCTCATTGTCGCAGCACTGTTGTATCACTAATTCATTATGTTTCACCTCGTGATGGCATAGAAAAAATTAAGGGTAAGGAGTATCAAATTTAAATTAAGTAAAAAACGATACCTGCCGATTACTTCTTTTTACTTCTATGTACAAATATTTGCAAGAAGAAATGCATTAAGAGAGGAGATATTTTATAATTATGATTGTATAATTGCTTGGTAAAATATTATCACCAAAAATTCCATTTTATAGTTATTACAACTATAATAATGATTATTATTATACTTACAGTTATTATTAAAATAAAAATAGTTTTGCTGCTCCACAAGAATAAATCAAATGTAAATTACCAATATTTATTACTATTAATATTGCAGCAGTAATAACTATAAAAATAGAGTTTTTAATACACAATGCATCATGCATTTATAATTTCAAATATCAAAAACTCTTTTCTTAATATTCTTTATTCTCATATGCTCGCTGAAATTTGCTAAAAATACATACTCGTATGTATTGTATAATATATCTTTACGTCAGTGAAAATTGATGTCCTAAATATGTATAATATCGAATTTAATAATCATAAAAGTTATACGCGCCATGCATTCATCTTCTAAGTATTCTTCGAGACTGTACGTTACACGACAAAACTCATGTTCAGTTTCTTCAATAATACGACGATCATTCATTTTGTCGCGCGCCAGTGACAATATAACGGTATAACTTAATCTTCGATTCTGTGCTCCCCTCCCCCTAAGTAAATTCTCTATTATTCAGGTCTCGGCATTCAGTCAGAGAGTTCATTTTCTCAACAAAAAGCACTACATTAAAGTCTCGCACTTTGCGAGAAAAAGCGTTAAGTTTCATTCGCTGCAAAAAAGAAAATGATCGATTCTTTTAGAATCATAAATTACAGCAAACACCGGTAATGTTGCTACTCTATTAATCGGAGAATTCATACGGATGATTGCGTGATTCTGATCTCTGACAGCTAAATAAATTTCGCAGTTCCATCGTGCGAATTAGAGGAATTTTTATTTTTTGCATTCGCACATAATCTTTTAATCAAATTTCATTATTCTTTATGTTGGCAAAATATACACGATGTTTCTAAAAAGTTATACGAGGAAAGTTTCATATAATCTTTTTACACATAAAGATAAATGACGTCAATGATGCCCTATTCGAATTATCACAACTTATACATTTAAAAAGAAACCTCATGAAAGAGGTAATATAATAGACATATTTATCAAAAAATATAAATATGAATAGAGGACAGACTAAGATGGATCTAGAAAGTTTTTTGTACATTTTTGGTGGTCATCTTTTGTGCCGCCCACTATATACGAGTAACCTACCACGCAAACTTTTACTTGCGCAAATTAAGACTTTTAAAAAGGCCATATTATTAAATATCTAGGTATATATACGTATAAAGTATATAATAATGAAAAATAAAATGAGTTATATAATTAAAAAATTATTAAATGACTACATATATATATATATATGTATAATTTGAGCGTAATATTATTCAGCGTCATACTTCGTGAAAAATTAAGTAATGATTGTTTGTATTTATAATCATACATATATAATTACTATTCAAAATGAAGTTTTCCTTTCTTTAACTTGCGATATCAAGAGTGATATAATGAATAAATAGTAGAATTTTCCTTAAGTAAAACTCCAAATTGTTCACTTTACATGATTAAAAATTGGTGGTGCAAAAAATATTCTAGATTTTTTACTAAATAAAAATATGATTATAAGATAAGAGCACTTTAAACAGGAAGGAAGATAAAGGCAATAAAAAGGATAGTTCAGAAAAGATGCATCTCAAAAGACGGATTTGCTCACCTGTTGCTGTCAGATTCTATCGGAATCTCGCGATCCTGCAGGTCAGAGACGAGAGCAACACACGAGATACGTTATTGGATTGTTAAAAGACAGGCAATATAAATATCCTGTTGTGTGTTTCTTCTTGCCAGGGGATGAAACTTTTATTCGCGGACGAGCGATCCTTCGTTCTCGGACGCGACTGCGACAGTTTAACTTCCTCACCGAACAACGTCCGACGCCGAATACGATGTCTGCGCCCGGGGATGATGGCGAGAGCGTCGCGACGCCGGCCTTTATACGTGTGTACGTATATATGTGTATGTACGTGTGTGTCGCGTCGGCGCCCCTATGCATGACGAAGACCCCCGTTTTTCTCATCCTTCAGGGGGCCGCGTGCCACCCCTCCGCACTCGCGAAGTGAGGCGTATGTATATATATATAATAAAAATTATTAATTTTCTCGCGCATATTACAATGTCTCATATGATATTTTCACATAAAATTCGTATGAAATAATATTATCGCAAAAGCTATTACGTGACACATCAAGTATATCTCGCTGTGAAAACATCTCATGAGAAAACATATGGCTACTCGAATGATAAAAAAGTGATTATTATCGCGCAAGTTAACGCCTCCGCATATAAAGTTTTTTAAATGAAAAGGTAAACTTTATACTCTTACCTGATTATGCTCGTTGCTTCGAGTATTACAGCTTCATCTTGCAAAAATTCATTTTCCTCGCTTCCGATTTACAACTTTCCTTTGACGCATTATTAGTGTTATCTCTATAATGACAGTGTCGCATCTTCTGGTAAGTGACCTATATGTACAGTGTACGCTGAATTTCTCGCTAAACGAAAGTTTCCCCCATAAATTCGCGCTGATCGTACGAAGAAGAATAAATTGGTCGCGCTAAATCCGACGCATTTATGGGTATCCGCCGTTTCGCATCAACCGTATGTGACGACGGATTTTCGTGGGCTTTTCTGTTTGATTAAATGAACTCAATGTCCATTCGTTCGCCAGACGCTTCGTTGCGTTGTTGTAAAAATTCCCGCCCGCGAAAAGACTGAAAATGTCCCGCAAAAAATGAAAATCCGCTCAAGCGGGGTATTTGCTTATTTGCGTCGACGGCAAGTCGCATGAAATTAGAAATCTCATTTTATTTAATATTATATAATAATACTCAGGAATTTCAAGCACGAAAAAAACAGATCAAAAACGGAGAAGAGAAGCTAGTAAATCGAAGATTACACTAAACAACAGAGAAAATTTAAAAATAGGAGAAAATATTAAATAAAGATAATTAAAAATTAAAAATTATATAAGAAAACATTTTGCGCTGTTAAAAGCAGGAAATTTGTTTCATCGCGGAGCGCAGTCGTGTCCAAAAGTTAAGTTTTATTAATGAGCTTTTTTGTTAATAACTTTTTAACGAACAACTAGCGACGGCTAAAATTTGTTCAACATATGTCAAAGTCATTGGAGAGTAGTCCCTTATATTGCATATAATTAATATTGATGATACCTTTATTTACAGAATAATTAGATAAATCAATTAGTGTAAAATAAATCTAAAGAAAAAAGGTTAGAAAGGTCCTAAGATATGTGCTTCTTGAAAAAAATTATTGTACTAAATTAAAAAGTAAAACTCAAGTGGTACTATTTTATTATTTACTTAATACGTGATCAACACCAAGTAAATTAAATAAAGAACATCTTTATACACACTATATATTGCGCAACATTTACAACATTTAGACTCACATTAGCCCATTCCTGACGTTTTACAATTAACATTAATACATGACATCTAAGCTAATGGATTTTTATACTATAATAAAACCACACATAATTATCGATGCTCAATACTTCTCTTGAAGACATCCGTAATTAAACGATACGCATAAAATAAAACAAATAAAAAACGCATAAAAATATTATATTTTTATCTAATATTAAAAAAGAATTAAATTGCTATGACAATTTAATTCATTATTGCATTAATCGTAGAGTTGCGTTTCAAGACCGGAAAATTGTTCGGCGCGCATAGTTTAAAAGACTATACGTAGTGTATAAATTCACATGGAATTATAATAGCATTTAAGATTCAGCTCGACCGTTAAAGGAATAGTTTCATTATTTTCGTAAAAGCTTGAATATCGGTCTGATAGCATGCGATACACAACGATAACGCGAAAACGGATGAGCTGCTGGCTCAATTCCCACATGGATTAAACACCGGGTAGTGTCATTGTGCACTAAGCGTCCCGACATCGTACAGCCCGGCATTTCAATTATGAATGGCGCTCCGATATTAACCTGATTTCACTTGAAATCTTTTATCGTGATTGCCAAAGAGACTGATAACTTCTCTAATAAAGTGCGGGTCGTAAATCGTCTGTCATTTGCATCCACGACTCTTTCTCGTTAAAGTCCTCCTGCGATTCTCGGCTAAATACCATGCGACCGATCGATACTTGTACATACTCAGAGGCAACAAAGATGAGGCAACAAAGATGAAAGAGCTATTATCGGTGCAACAGAGAACAGGAGAGGTAAGGATAAGACGCTCGAGAATGGTGCGTCTCTCTTGCGTAATTAAACCTTATGGTCATTTTTGTTAAACGACTACATTGGAGAATTCTCACAGGCGCCCGAGGAGAGAAATTTTTTAACGTTTCCACACATCGGAGACACACTTTTATCTAAAATCCTCTTTATCAAGGAATTCAAGTTTATGAAATTTTAAACATACTTATGATTCGCCCTTATTTAAATACGTACATTAGTTTAGCTATAAAAAAAAAAACAAACGTAAAGTATGGTACATAATGATCACGATAATTACAAAATTACTACTCTCATCTTTTGCTTCAGCTGTTATGCTTATGATCATCACCATCGCCTTTCTTGAAGTTCCACTTTTTCCCATGCTCGTGCCCCTCCTCCTTGCCATGCTTATGATGGTGGTCGTAATGATGGTCGTGACCTTCGTCGACTTTATGGCCCTTGTGCTCTTGATGATGACCACCTTTCTCGTGCTTCCCTTCCTTACCGTATTTCTCCTCGTGATCCGCGCTGTCATGATGACCCTTCTTCTCGTGACCGCCCTTCTTCGATTCATGATCGTGATGATGTTTCCCGTGCTTTTCTACACCACCACCTTCGTTAAACTCGTCAAAGAACTCTGTTTTCTTTTCGTATTCATCCTGCAAAGTTAATAGCAATAAAATATTCACATAATGGCAACGTTCTCCTGATGAAAAAAATTCTTATAAAGGTGGTTGTCCACCAAACAAGCATCTTCTTACAAACATTTACAAATGTTTGTAAATATTTTGTATGTAGTATTTTCTCTAGTGTTTTCTATTTTAATTGTATGTGTTTGAAGTCTTTGCCGAATTTATTCAGTTTGAAAATGCAAACGTTCGCAAACATTTGCGCAGTTGGTGATGAATACTCATCTTAAAATGTCATAATATTTTTAAGAATTTGTAACATTTTAATTTTGTAAAGATTTCCGAAAAAAAATATCTTGAACTTTTTGAATTTCATAAGTTTTCTTCAGAAATTATAGAATAACAAGTCTTAGAAATCTCTTAAAATATTTTTAATTCTAGGATAGATGTAGACTTTTTAATAAAAGTTAAAATTTATATAAAAATCAGAGAAATTTTCTAAAAACTTATAAAATTATATAGAAATTCCGTATAATTTTCAGAAATTCTAAAAGATTCTATTTACATAAAAGTTCTGAAAAATTATATTATATAAAAAAAATTCTAAGAAAAAAATTTTAGGATTTTATATTTGATTAAGAACTTATTTTATATATGGTACATTACCTTTTTATGTACTGAATGTTCCCCATGAGTGCTATGACCCTTCTTATGTTCGCCTTTTTCGCCAAATTCAGATGTCTTCTTGCCCCCTTCACCATGCTGATGTTCCTTATGATAGCCACCTTCTTCCTCGTGTTTCTTCTCCTCGCCATCTTCTTCATCGTAATGTTTGCTGGCATGCTCCTTGTCGTGATGCCCCTTCTCAGCCTTCTCGTGCTCGTGCCAGACTTTATACCCCTGCGAACGATAAACAAAAAATTTATTAAAATTACCCTGCTAAACTTATATTCACAGACAAAAACATAGTGGTAGCAATATTATAGTATATTCTAAATTTATCTAAAATTATATATTCTAAAGTTATCTTATTCTATATTACACAGTCTGTTTTGTTCTGTTGGACCACCCTGTACGTTATTTAACATGTATGAATGTTAATTAGCGTTTATCAATTTACTTTTGGCTTTTTTAGTCCGGAAGTTATACATACAATATTATTGAACTCATATTCATTAGGCATTAATTACAATTATTAATTGTTAAACTACGTATATATTATACTATATTACGTCAACAAATATGTGTGTACAACGTAAATATATAGTCGAATAAATAAATAAATAAATGACGTTATTAACCGGTCAAAAGAAAATGATGTCATTATTATACACTTTAAATAAATAACATAACGTTGATTTTGGATTTAAATAAATTACATAATAATTATTCTCATCGGTATTTAGTTTCAAAGACAATTTACCTCATCGCCTCTTTCTCCCTCATGCCCATGGTGTTCTTCTTTATGTTCTGCGCCACCACCATCCTCAAATTTATAATTTTTTCCACCTTTCTTCTTTTCATGATGATCTTCGTGTTTATGAGTTTCTGCATGTTCCTGAGTCTCACCGTGCACGTGATCACGCTCTTCCTCTTTGCCGTTGTCCCGATCTTCACTATCGTGTTTATGATGATCACGATGATTATCTTTGGCTCTTTGATGATGATATTCTTCGTGTATGTGTGTAGGATTAGATTCACTGTATTCCTCGCTCGTATGGTCTTCGCGGAGCGAGTCTCTTCGTGGTGAGGCTTGATAACGATGATACTTACGTTTACCATCGTCATTACTTTGTTCCTCTTCGTATCTTTCGTCTTGATTACGTAGATCTTTAGAACGTTGAGCAAACAGTTTGCCCTTGGCATCGCTCTCATCTTCAAATTCTTTATACTTGTGATCTCGTCGAGCCTTCTTATATTGGTTATCGTCTATTAATTTCTTTTGATTCGAACGATCGCGATATTCTTTATCCCGCCCACGAGTTTCATCATTATTGTACAGCGATTCAAAATAATTATTTTTATCTTCAAATCGACGCCCAACGTCACTGTGATCTTTTCGCTTGTTATACTTCTTATAATCATGACGTGGATTCTCGCGTTGTTCCTCATCAGAATCATTTCTATCATATCCATACTTATTATATTGACGGTGGTTATTGTCATTATCTTCGTCTTTACTTTTGTCAACGTTGCCATCGTATTCTTCCTCTTCCGTTTCATCTTTCTCTCCATCGTCGTTATTCTCACGCCGAACATTATCGTATTTTTCACGTGTATCGTAATTTTTACTATTTCTGTCATTTTCATCGTATTCATGATGTTTGTCTTGATAATCACGATTTTGTTGCGGATAACGCAACAAACCATCTTTGTCTTTTTCCTCGCGATCTTTTTCATCGCTCGCTTTACTCGACGTCTTATAAACTTTGTAAGCTTCATTGACTGGAGTTTTATAACTTTCAATATCGTCATCTTCTGTCTCAGTCTCGTCAACGTCTTCAACACGAGACTGTGCATTTGTTCCGACGTTTTCATCATTGTTCTTCTTATGCTTCCCGTCTTGCAAAACGAATGATCTGCTATCGTAATACGGTGCAGGTTTAGATACAGCAATCGGTTGGATTTTTAACAAAGTAGGAGCAAGAGGTTTTAAAGCTGCTTCAGGAAGAGTGGTGACTTGCTGTTGCGTCGGCTGCACCGATTGCTTAAAGCCTTGAGTGATTACTTTTGGCATATTAAGTACATTAGGGATACTGACTGAATACAAGCCTGCGAATTTGTTATACAGCGCGATTCCTGGGTTTTCATTTAAACTCGATTTCTCATCACCGTTGTAGCTGCTAACTGTAGGTAGAAAGTTTCTCTTGTTAACGGTTTGAGAGTCCTTCTGTCCCTGAGAGATGTACAAAGGGGATGTTTCACTAGGTATATAAGTCGTCGCGAAGTTCATCTTCGTAACAGTCCGCTCTGTGGGGCTCTCTGTAGTAGCGTAATAATCCGACGAGCCGTAGCTTTGCTGGCTGTTAATAGTAACCAAAGGACTCCTCGTAGGATCAATTACATCTGGATAGAAAGCGTAATTTTTAGATTTTTTCCTTATAGGACTCGTCGGCAAACTCGCTTCGGTGCTGACAGTTGTTGCTGAATTTCCTTTAAGATTGAGATGATTCGTACGCTTTATCGGGATATAACGGCGTGACGCGAGTGAATTAAACAGATCTGTTGGAAGAACCAATGGAAGAATGTTTGCGGAAGAGCGGGCTGCTTGTTGCTGATGATTGAAATCCGTTGGCGAAACGCTCGGTTTTCTATGTGACACATTAATGTTTGTGGTGACAAACGAATTGGGCGACTGTGATATGGAAAATGGTCTTGACACTATGTCGTACCTCGGCGGTAATTGATCGGCGTTTGCGTAATTCGAAACATTTAAATTTTTTAAATTATTTACATTAACAATATTATTTAAGTTGCTGTTGTTTAATCGTGAAGTAAATGGAGATACAGTTTGAATCAAAGCGTCTTGTACATCCCATTTATGACGATTTCTCAGACTTCTCGTTGGAACGGAGTAAACGTTTGACGTTGGTACAGATAACGATCCGTTCTTCACCTTGGTTTTTTCGTTAGAAATCTTAAAATATTCTGCTGGCACACTTGGTTTACTACTAGCAGATTCTTCGTCAAAATTTGATTCTTCAACTGATGATAATTGCGGGGTTGTGACGGTGCGATTTAATTGCAAATACTTTTTAAGTAATCTTTTCGACTTCTTGTTGTTTAAAGTAGGTAATGCAAAAGAAGGATCAACATCGGAATATGATTTCTCCGCTTTGTTATTAATCGCAGAGGGGATTGTCAGTTTCGGGACATAAATTTGCTTCAATTGCTTCCTCGTCAAGGATAAATAGGGATTTAGCACATCGGCATTGTTCACTGTTAATTCGGATGCTGTCCGCGAGATATTTTTCAACACTTCGGCGTAAGCCTTCTCGATATTTGATATCCACCCTTCAACATTATCGTGAACATCTAAAGAACAAATATATATATATATATACATATATTATATGTGTGTGTACATATAGAGGAACCTGGTGTTCCTTTTAATCAGTTGTACCTTTAACCATTTGAATTTATAAAAAATCTATTGGATATTTATAATAGTAAATATAAATTGAACTTTCTCCGATATGTACGACAGTGTACAGAATGTTCTTCCATACTATAGCCTTGATCAAAAAGTACGAGTATAAAGCCCCCATAAATTAACATCTATAGTTAATAAAACTAAATTAAAGAACAGTTTTATTGAAAAATAATATTTATTTTTTATTATTGTAATATCATTATATTATTATATATTAAACACAACATTATTATAATATCAAATCTTATAGAACCCTGAGCATTTAAATAAATGAAAATCGATGAGAACATGGCATATTTTTGTATTTTATAACAATTGCAATATATTTTTGTTAGTTTTTGTTTAAATTTGAAAACGTCTTTTTACAGAAAATGCAAACAAATTGAGGGTGCTTTATACTTATATAGAGCCAAGACTGTATAATGTCGAAGAAAAGTAATTTTGTGTCATTTACCGTGAGTGTCATTCGAGCCGTCGACGATCTTCCTCTTAGTCTTTCTTGTCGTGAGTCTCTGAGGTTCATACTTCGCAATCACATGACTCATTATTTCCAGCTCATCCTCTTCATTCGCATTAACGACCGCAGCATGCGATTGTGCCGCGTCTTGATCGTCCTGATCTGATGGTGACTGCTCTGAATGTTCGCTTTCCTGTATATCGCGCTTAGACAAAAGCGAGAGCATTTCATCGTTGAGCTCCGATGCATCTTTTGCTACTGCATTCGCAATTACGCGAGTGTTATTTCCACTTCCGGCAATAATTACTTCTTCCAAAATAATTTCACGATCGCTTGTGGCGTTTGAAATTTTCGTGTCGTTGCGTTCTGCGTCACCAACTTGTAATGTTAACTGCACATAAACCGACATTAATTATATAAATTTTATTAAATTGTAAATATGTAAGTTAAACACCAATGTTGTTTAATAAATTAAATTAAGATATAAGTTTGTAAAAAGTATAGATAACTTAATTTGTAAGATAATTTTATAGTTTTGTAAAAATTAGTAGCAAAAAACGGAAGTCTTTGTAATCTAATAGAGATTAATAAAAAATATTATGTAAATCAAACTCATCCTATAAACACAGCTTCCTGAATCACGAAACGTCAATGAAATTTTGATTCCTTTGAAGAACAATTATTTTATTTCTTTTTCTTCAATTATCGCATCGCGATAAGAACAATAATTACTCATAAATACGATAAAAATTTATTAGTATTAAATGTGTCATACATTTTAATTAAATTAATGCAATTTAGACAAGATCCCTGTATATATTTCACAATATTTGACACTGTATCATTTTATCTCTATTTCTATTCTACCATTCTACCATAAATAAAAGTTGACATAAACACGCATCAACTTTTGACAGCTCTCGCATTTACCGCGAATTATTTATTTTGTCATTCGTGGCAATGCATGTATATTATTGTTGTAAAACCTCACAACATATGCTGCAAGAGAAATTAACCAAATCTATATCGGGGATAATTTTATTATAATTATCTTTCTTTATAATTATCTCTTCGTCACATTTATCGTTAAAGGCAACCTTGAGTCGGTCAAACGTCTTTTTTTTATTGTGAAATTTCTGGTAGATAAATTTAAATCTGAAAAAAAAAATGTAAAATATGACTTCTATGTTAAACTCGTTAAGGCTTTCTTACTGATTGTCTAAAATTGAATGTCACCACCTACTTATCGTATAATTGCTATAATGTTAGTAATAACACACACACACACACACACACACACACACACACACATATATATAACATCGAAATAACGTTAGCGTAATAATCGTAATTGTAATTATATATAATATAATTATAATCACAAATACAAAAAAGCCTTTCTCATAGTGTACAAGTAACAATATTTTTTTAATTTTTCTACAGGAATAATACGAAAATCTACACTGAAGCTCGAAGTCACAGAATCTGACAGAAGATATAAAATTTCTATTACCAAAAAAGATAGAAATTCGTTATCAAAATATTACCAAATAAATTAGCAATAGTAGCATCATGGCTACCAGCTTCCGGAAGGTTTTCATTATTCGAATCCGCGACAAAGACTGAACTACGTTTCTGCGGCCAGACAATTATATCGAACCGTTTCCTCTATCAGAAAACCATTCGCGAATGATATGACAGTTTCACAGAGAGATTAGACACCTCGAAATGTCGAAGGAACCGCCAACAATCAGTCCTGCATCGATCGCTCCTTCGATTCGGCTTCCTCCTTTCTCTCTTTGTTGCACAAGACAGTCGCTCGGCCGCAGCCGATATCTGAAAGCACATCCCGATCTCTTATTATTTAGTCTATTATTAATGGGCATTATGTAACATGCCATGTTTTTACGCGTCAAGAATCGTAACACGGAAGAAATGATATTTCCATACGGAAAGAACTGTTTCGTTAAAGTACGTAAAAATTTAACTAAACACACAGATCTGCAAATAATTTTATTAAAGTATCAAAATATCACAAAAAAACAATTTATGCTGTGGTTTTATGCTCCTTTATAGTTAAATTTCAATTTAGATTTATATGTACTATAAATTTTTAGATATCTTTAGCAAAATTATTCTTTTCGAATAAAGTATGTCACATTATGATTCATAATTTCTTTCGTGTTATTTTTACTGATAATTGCAGCATACTATCATTTACATGCAATGTACCGCACCTGTGTTATTCGATTAGCATAACGTCGCATGATTGTCGCGAAAAAGACGACTGTCGAAAGTGAATTTGCAATATTATTCAATCGAAATCAAACAAAATCGCCGCTGACAAGTCCATTGATTGCTACGCGAATAAATTTTGCATTTTTACGTAGACATATTGTTGGAGATTTTCACAATCCGCTGTCCGATTAATGCCTCACCTTCACATATCGGATATCATGACAATAAATGTACATCGCGTAAAGTCACACACGATCTCCTGCGGTTTCTGGTGTCACGTACCATAAATTATTATTATACCTCAAAGGATATTATACGAATAGAGCAAATTGCGCTATAGACGAACAGAATTTGACTGCAAATAAAATAAACCGCAAACAATTATTTTAAATCAACGTAGAAGAACACAGAGCACAGTTAATTCTACTCTTATTCTCTTTCGCAAGTCGAAAAACATTGCTTTCTTTCCTGTTGCATTCCCTCATAATAAAAAGAAGTCACAGTAATGTGACTTTTGTTGCTATGAGAGTTTTGTTACATGCCCGCACATGCTTTTTCTTTGTAATTTATAATATATTTTCTTTTTTATCTTTTTTATTTTAAAAATGCCAACATAAATTATATTCTTCTAAGACAATTTTAATGAAGTCCTTTTGAAAAGCAGTTAAGACAATAACATTGTAATTTCAGATGTAATAAATGCAGTTTATTCGATTAAGTAAAATTTAGATCGATTATGTCAGCTGTAGTAAAAAGAAGTTTCTTGATTCGACTTTTCACGCGATCAAATTTTTGCGCGCATTCAAGCCTAAATAGGCTGCAGTTGCTTGCATACCGCGTCAATGTTCGATAACCCTAGACTGCGTCTTAATTAAAAGACATAATTGAAGAGAATTTGTTATGCAAGTAGTCGTTGCCACGAAAACATTTCGAAACTTCGACGAATTCGATTTGAAAAGGCGCCTGCAATGGGATTTCGAAATATTAGAAGAGAGTTTATTGTCGATTAAACGATTAAACAATATTAAATAATTAATGCAATATTTATATTATTTAATGTTATATAATTATATATATGTATGTTACATTGTTTATGTTATACATATAATACTTAAATTTGTTATAATAAATGTAATATTTCGCACACATAAAAGGTACAATTGCTAATTAACGAAACTTTTTCATGATTTTAGGTATCGTATAAAATACGAATCGATAAATATAACCATGGAATCAGTTTTTTTTTTTTTTTTTTTT
>NW_017280492.1:0-46042 GCF_001594065.2 Cyphomyrmex costatus | reverse complement strand
TTTTTTTTTTTTTTTTTTTTTAGTTAGCTCGCTATCTTTATGGAATTTGCATGGACTTATGTCAGGTGTATGAAAAATTTTAACAGTTTTTTTGACTATCGTTGGATCTACAATAGAAATCGTAACGGTTGTATAGAGTCTTAAATAGTAGAAAATTAACCAATCACAGACGAATATGAGAAGAATAATCGTCTATGAATGGACAATATTCTATACAACTTAAGACTCTCTACGACCGTTACGACTTCTATCGTAGATTCTATATATGAGTTCTACGCAGGCAAATAGTCGTCTTTATAACATTTCCGCAATACTGTCCCTGTAAACTTATCACGATGGTATTCGCAAGGACGGATGCTTACTAACCTCGTTATAGGCAACGGTTTTTCTTATTCTCGTATGAAATTCAACGCGGAACGTTATAAAAATCGGACACGAGAGACACAAAAAGGCGGAAACACTATATGAGATGTCTTCCTTACCTTTTCGGTCTTATGCAAATTGAAGACTTTTCAAGTATTCCCTGGCGATAATATATGTAATAGAAATAATTTATTTTCCGTTCAATTATTTTCCATTATTGATCTTGCTTAACCTTGAATATGGTATATTATATGTATATATCTAAAAGACAGACGTAAAAAAAGTATGATTGCAATTAAAAATAAAATCAAGTTATTATAACTATGAAAGTGTGCTAAAATAAGATAAATATGAAAACTTTTACTTCGCTGAAGAAGACAAAGATTCGCAAAGTTGTCTGGATACCATACATCTGCATTAGAATGTACGAGTTATTTAACCGCAATACAACATGCATCGAAGCGCGACCAGTTTTATGCTAAGATTTTCACTTCTCCCAGCGATCTGCGTTGATAAAAGAAGTGACGATACGACGCAATGTTCGAAGCTTGTTCGAGAAATTATACTCGCTCTATAAGCTATAACAGAGATGACTATACATTTATTATTTAAAATAATGAAACAGAAAAAGGCTACGAGTCAAAAGTGTCGTTATATACAATTGTTAGTAAATAAAAATTGTCATTTAATTAAAATAATATATTATATACACTCTTTAGATGAAGATAAATACGATAGAAAAGCTTTTTAAATGTATATAAAATTATAAAACAGTTTGCGCGATATATAATAACGTATATATAAAATATTTAGTGAATTTATAAAGCGTGAGCGTCCACCCGAGTAATGAGAAGTTAATAAGCTCAATGCACATGGTACACTCCACTCGATACTGCTGCAAATACACAGCCTCAATCTATCTGCATAATTCTCAACAAATCGAACGTAAATGAGACGCATTTGACAATTATGTAAAAATAATTTAAGTTTCGTCGCGTCTTGTCAATGATGATTTGATCTCGACCATTTATGTCCCAGTGCATGTCCGTCTTTATGTCCATGTTTTTCATCATGTTGGTGATGACTATCGTGTCCTTCTGCCGATTTATGACCTTCTTTCTCGTGATGATGGTGACCTCCCTCGTGCTTCTTATGTCCCCCATGATGACCCTGAAATAAAAACAAAATTGCTGTCGGATTAATGACGTGATCGTTGTAGGTAAATGTTCCAATGATAAAGAAAATTAACTGTAATAATTATAATTATTAATATTATTTAATAATTATGATAATTATTATAATTATAATAATTTGTGAATAAGTAATGACCTCGTGATGTCCCGAATGCAAATGCCCCTTCTTTTCATGGCCACCCTTTTTGCCCTCGTGTTCTTCATGCCAACCACCGTGCTTTTCGCTTCCTCCGTCCTCGTGATATTCGTCATAAAAATCGTGCTTTTTCTCATATTCATCCTGGAAACAATTTATATATTAATTTAAAAGTTTTACGATACAAATATTAGAATCTTATGATTTATGTTACTTAAAATGTTTACGAATAGTTGTAATGTAACATATTTATTTTTACTTTTTATTTTGCAAAATAAATGCATTTAATAATGCTTACTTCTAAATAATAAATCATTTTAGTATAATTATATAAATTAAAAATATTTATTATAATTTTTTTAAAATAATTTAGGAAAAAAATGGCCAATCATATTGACGCGACCTGTTATCACGTGTAACTTAAAGATAGTGATAAATGTAAACAATAAGTCATCACTGGAAGCCCAGATCTATAGTTATGTCGAATAATAGAAGCCTTGTATGCTTGATCTTGTAATCTTGAGAAGCTTTAATGTCTGTATACATATACACTATCTTGTTTTTTTTTTAGTTACATTAACCGCAATCGAAGTATTCTTTTAATTACAACGGATATTAATGAAACAGATTGATTTGGACTATACAATATGTGTAATAGGATTGATCAACGAGATTGCATGATTTGATAATACCTTCTTGAAGACACTGTGTTCTCCTTTTGTATTATATCCCTTTTCGTGCTTGCCTTCTTCTCCAAATTGTGCTTCCTTTTCTCCTTCCTCGCCATGATGCTCCTCACCGTAATGGCCAGCTTCTTCGTGATTCTTTTTCTCCTCGCCGTCTTCTTCGTCATACTCTTGCTTGTGTTTCTCCTTGTCATGGTGTCCTTTATCGCTTTTATCAAATTCGTGGAAAGCTTTGTAACCCTTTTTCATTTAATCAAATTATACGTTATTGGTAAGTTAAAAAATATTGTGTGTACACACATACACATATATATTATACATATAAATCAATATTAATATGCGAGTTTGTTAAGTACTATTTAACTCTTTAAAACTGACTCGACGGTAAGTCTATTGGAATCGTTAAATTATAAATCTCTTTGTGAAAAATTGTCAAACGATTAAATTATCTTATTATTACGTTTATAAATTTAGATTTTTCTTTTTTAAATAGACACAATATCCCCTTTCTTTTTTACATGAGTTGTTATTTGGTTCTTCTTTTCAAATTAATTAGTGTTTTATAATTAATCTAAATTAAATGTCTCTTATAAACCTAATCAGTCAATAATTGTAACTTGCACAGATTTTGACGTCAGCTCCGGAGGGTTAAAGGATTGACATGATAATAATAATAGGCAATGAGGAACAAAGATATATTATATCTTGGTAAACACATGGTGGCTTGTAGCTGAAGCTTCCGTTCCATTGAAAAACATCGATGAATTCGCGATATTATCAGAATACCACAATTTCGACATAAAAGGAATAAAATCATTGCTCGCCTTTTTCGAATGCAACGAGAGGAATTTACAGAAATATAAATCAATATCGGGAAATATTCAATATAAAGGGATAAAATATTATACTTTACATTTGCGCGCCAAATGCTTCTTTAAACTGAGGTCTGTCTTGTCGCTCAGATACAATATTTGTACGAAAAAGAAAAAAACTATGTAATATAAATTCTCGTAGTTACCAACGAAAAAAATGTAAAAAGAACATTGTAGGTGCTTATATTATAAGCAAATAAAAAAGGAAAGAAATTGTTGGCAATGCAAGGATGGTAACGCGTTATAGAGCTGCGCGTCGATAGTTGGAAAACGAAACGTTTTAGGTACCTTATCATCCTTCTGGCCGTGCGCGTCGTGATGATCCTCGTCGTGCTTCGAACCAGCACCCTCCTCATGATGTCCGTCACCGCCTGTTTGAATAAAATCTAAATAAAGCTACTGAATCTTTATCGTCAATAAGAAACGCACTCTAGTTTTCGTTTAATGAGCCTCTCGATTTATAACAAAATCATACTTTCCGCATGTAACTGCTTTTTTCTTTAACAGAAAAATAATATTATAAGAACTGTATTGCGTTGATAGTATTTAAACGTTTAAATGTTTTATCCTTTTAAATAGATTATAAATCAATCAAGCACATTCGCCGTATACATATTTCACACAATATATATATTTCAGAGAAATGTAAACATGTGCAAGGATTAAACAATATTGTTCGAATTAATGTACAAAAATAAAAATGGACCCAAATCAATTGTTATAGATTAAACGCTGCAAATGTGACATATTGAAACAGTACAGAGATATCGAGCGTATTTCTAATTCTCTGACACGTATAAATTAGCACAATCGAAGGTAGATCTATATAATCCATCGTAAGCTTTGCTCTCGTAATTGAATTTCAGCTCATCAATATTATAAACGATTATTTCATTTGCTGTAGGATGAAAGAGAATGTTGTATACATATACGTATGCAAAAATATCGCTTTATATTTCTACAAACAAAATGATAGTTGTAATTCACCTCTATGATCTGTGGCCTCCGCAATCAAATCCTTGGAGTATCGGAATCCAGCTGGAGCTTTGCTGACCTTTCTCATCGCTGGGATACTATCAAGAAGAAATGTTAGGATCAGCAACAGCCATAGTATCCTCAATTCTCCGGCGCATGATATCATTTCGATATCGTACCGCGTAAAGTAAGAAGTTCGAAATACGAGGAACAAGATGAGGCACTGAGATGCATCTGCAATCGTGGCTCCGATTTATTGCGCTGATACTTCCTCTCATCGCTCGTTTTTCTTCAT
The DNA here is from genome assembly GCF_001594065.2 of Cyphomyrmex costatus. NCBI lineage: Eukaryota > Metazoa > Arthropoda > Insecta > Hymenoptera > Formicidae > Cyphomyrmex > Cyphomyrmex costatus. Next base: position 41,522 of record NW_017280492.1, on the reverse strand, counting down.
CGCCGTCAGCCAGGCGATCATCTTTTTCCTACTGTCGTCGCTGAAAGGACTTTCCTCTTCCGGACGAAAGATGACAGCGCGGAAGAATGAAAAAAGATGCGTTTTCTTATATTATTGTCGCTACTTTCACTCGCCATACTCATTCTTTGCGGTATGAACAAGAACAATGAAATTGTAAACGCGAACGATACATTTTGCTCTCGTCTTCGGTTATTAACGTTTTGGATTTCAATTCATTAATGTACTTATAATTATATAATTTCGCGTGAATTTGTATACTGCGATATGTATAGTCTTTCTAAACTGCGCGCCGAACAATTATCGGGCGCTTGAAACGCAACTCTAATAAACTACTTTTGCCTGTACTTTCTTTAGAAAGAGAAATGAAAGTTATGATTTTTATGAAATCTAATAATACATTTTCTAATAATATATTTGAAATTTAATAACACATTTTACTTTTAAAGTCAGGAACAAGAAGAGGACATATTGAACTTTGCAATAATTAATTAATAAATTTCAAAAGATCACAATTCGTTAAAAAATTATGTAGACAATAACAGAATTAAAAAATTAAATTTATTCCCCGAGAAAAATCCTACGCCTATGACTGGACAATTTGGACATCAATCATATCCTTATAGGATATTGAGCCACTGAACAAATATCGTGGTCACAACTACGTACATATACGAGTATATTGCACAGAGAGAAGACAAAGCCGCCCTGCAAACAATTCATAATTACTGTCTCTCTTCCACTCTTTCTCTCTAAAACGTCTATCCCGCCATGATGCAACCCTCGGCTTTCCCTGTTTCATTTTCATCTTTCGCCACTATGGAAAAGCCGATAAGCCACACGAAAGGATATTTTAATACCGATTCTGCATAATGAATCTCTTTGTCGCATAATTAGGATTATTAATCCGCTCTATGTATGCGTGCCAGATCATTAAACATCCCGCATTAATGGGTTACATCTGTTCCTCACAATCAGTATTGCAATTTGCTTCACGACTCAAATATCTCCCTCCCCAGACGGCACAGTAATGTTTAAAAAAATGTAATATTTAAAACACACGTACATATTGGACGTCTTGGACATATTAAAAACATCCAGATTGTTGTGTGAACATATCAGAGGCTATTGGAATACTATTAGGGGGTTGTATTAAAAGCCGCTGTTTTTTCCACTCAAATACATGTAAAAAAACAGCGGCTTTTAATGCAACCCCCTACTATGTAACACATATGTATAGGCAATAGGGAATTATCCAGCTTAGCTGCCGCAAGCACCGCGTTGGTGATTTACTCGCTCTGCATCGGCGAGTTTCCCTCGTTTCTAGTGAACGTACCCTTGTTGCAAGTGCAATCCGTTAAACAACTAACGAGATATCGGTAAGCAAATTAGTCGACGGGCACAGGTGCACTATCCACAGGTAACGACAACAGCATTGTTGTCCCCGTGATCTGTGCCACCCATAGTAAACAGAGGGTCTGCATTAATACGCGTAATTCGATTTTCATCATCCACTATATAACTCGTGCCAAGTGACACACGGAGGCTCGCGCAAGAGCAAGGCAACATTTTAACGATGAACGTCGCGTACTCAGTGCTTCGTCGTACGCCATCGATGTGCCGGTGAAAAAAAAAATAATTTTGACCGTTCTTGGTGCGCAAAAGGTTTAAATGACGCATTGAATATAATCATATTATTAAGGTAAAACAGTGAACTGAACGCTTCAAGATGAGGGACGTGAAGAGCGATAAGGATATGGAAGCAACAGTTCAGGGCACGAACGATTATGTGCTTCACCTTCCACGTCCGCTTACGCTCGAAGAAAAGAAATATCTATTAGCCGTAGAGAGAGGTGATTTACCTAACGTGAAAAGGCTTCTGCAGCTTGCCAACAAGGGCAAGGTAAATACTTATGGAAATTAAAGGAACCTTAAAGAAAATTAATAGGAAAGCAAAAGAGCTAGTTTTGTAATACATAAGTAAACTCGTTGATTCTGCAAAGAAAGGAAAAATCTATATTTTAATGTGAAAGACGATCTTTTTTTAATATTTGTTGAAATTAAAGATCAAAATTTAATTTTGTTGAAAATCTTACTAAAATTGATTATTGTAAATATGTATCCACAAAATTCTGGAAATAATTCGTGTGTAGAAATCATAGTGACAATTTCGTAGAATTAAGATATGCCGAGACTTCTCGATATGCGTCAACGTTTTAGGCAAAACAACTGGACGTAAATTGCGTAGATAGTCTGGGTCGCGGTGCCCTCACGCTGGCCATAGAGGCGGAACATTTGGAAATGGTTGAGTTGCTCGTTGTGATGGGTGTCGAAACTAAGGATGCTCTGCTTCATGCAATTGATCAGGAATTCGTGGAGGCAGCCGAACTGTTATTGGAACACGAAGAACTCCTTACGAGCCAAATAACTGAGTGTGAGTCAAAATTGAGTAAAAGTTGGATTAGATATAAATCTAAAAATAATTATATCACGTAATATATAAATTCACACGAAATTATAATAGCACCTAAGATAAGCTCGTACGGTCCTATAAGATCTAATATTTAAAAATTATATTATACTATTTACATTCCAGTTTTACATAATAATATAGCAAAACCATTTTTTTTTGGTGTGGAAATTAATTATATAGATAAACAATTTTATTGAAAATAAAACTGCAATAGAAAAATTCAGAAATCTAAAGGAATTATGTTAATCTCAATAGATCGATGTATTTTCTTAGAGATATTATTGATTTATTATATCTGTCCTTCATGTGCTTCGCACTTTAATTGCAGCTGAAAAACAGATCATTCACAGTTGGCAGAAGGTTGATCCAGCATCAGCTAGATATCCGATGGACATGACACCATTAGTGCTCGCAGCACAGCGCAATAATTACGAAATTTTGAAACTTCTACTAGATCGAGGAGCTACCTTGCCGATGCCGCATAACGTGAGATGCGGCTGTGACGACTGTCTTCAGGCAACCATCGGTGAGAAATATTCTGATAAATTTACTTCGTTCCTTAAAGATTTTTGAAAATACATAAATTGTCAATAGAAATTGCCGATAAAAGATGTAAAATGTAACTAAAACTATATTACATCTTTATAATTAAAATTACGATTTAGGCGATCCGTTACGGCTATCATCTACTAGAATTTCCGAATACAAGGCTTTAGCGAGTCCAAGTTTAATAGCACTGAGCTCGACGGATCCCTTGATGACGGCTTTCCAATTAAGTTGGGAACTTAGGGAATTAGCCGTATCGGAACCTGAAAGTAGATCCGAATACTTAAAACTACGACGGCAGGTAGAAAAGTAAGCTTTTGTTTTGCAGAATATGATCATATACCTATTGTATGTAAAACTAAAGTATCCCACGATCATTATTAATTGCCCGTTTTTATTTTGTTTTTATAGATTATCGTTTATTTTAAAACATCCTCTAAAAAAATTTAATATGTCATTTTAGTTTCTTGAAATTAATTAACGTTTTTTAATTAACGTAATTTAAATATATCTTATAACATTAATAATACAGACTGTGCTATAGATTTTGGCATCAGCTCCGAGTTAATATTATATTCCTTGAGAAAAAAGATGAGATTCTAAAATTTTTTGGTTTTTAATAAATCTGTATTTTACATATATATTGATGAAACATTTAATTTTTAACTTTTTTATATTTTTTATATTACTTTATTCACTTACACACTTTTTTTCACACTTTGCTTTTGATAATACAACACCGTCTAAATTTCTATTAAACTGTGGAATTAATGGAACTTTTAATGTGAGAGAGAGAGAGAGAGAGCAGAAATTTTACACTTCAATGATCGTGAATTTTGATTGTATGTGGACAGCATCTTACAGTTATTAGCCTTTTCTTTAATTGTTTTGACACCATTTACTCTAATTAAGAATTTTTTAATAATTTTGTAATCCGTGCATTGATAAGGACCTGGATTAAGGTCGAAACGTATGCAATTTGCAATTATATGTAATTAAATAAATTTCACTACACATCTTCATCCTGTGTTGGCTCTCAATGGCAATTTATTTTAATTTTTGATTTATTCACTTAGTTTTTTAAAAGTACAAAGACTTTGGCTCTACTAGTTTTAATCAAGAATTATAATCGCTCCGAATAGATTTGCTGTCGATTTATTGCAACATGTCCGGACTACCACGGAATTAGATACGATCTTAAATTATGATCCCGAAGAAGAAAATGCCGAACTTAGCAAACAACTAGCTCGTTTGGAGCAAGCTGTAGAGTATAAACAAAAGAGATTCATCTCGCATTCTCACGTTCAGCAGCTCTTGGCAGCAATCTGGTAAGCCGCAAGGACTTTATCTCATACAACACAGATCTCCAAGGGACGATCTAAAGACGTCTAAAGAATGTCCCATAAAAGTTTTCGCAGGACACTTCTTGGATAAAGTGTGTGTTGTATGGAATGATTCATATGTTACAAAAGGCATAATTCGTAAAATAAATTTAAAAACACTTGAATATTTCGCCCGATCCAAAGGTATGAAGGAGTTCCCGGATTCCGACGAATGTCAACTATGCAAAGAGTCGGCATTCTTGCAAAGACAGCAGTCCTATTTCCATTTTATTGTGTCATGTACTATCTAATGCCGGAATCAAAAACGGGACAACTCATGCGACGACCTTTTATGAAATTTTTGGTTCATGCGTCATCCTATTTATTCTTTTTGTGTAAGTTAAGTTGTTAACTTTGAAACTTTAACGATTTCAAATCTTATTGGATCGTGAGTATTTAAATATGAATATCTCGATGAGATTTGAATCTTGAAATAATATATGTAATATCAACGTCATTATTGTCCGTAGTCGTACTCATGCTGGTATCGCAGCGTGCAGAAGTGGAGATCGTTAGACTTCTAGGTAGTCAGGAAATGAAAAGGAACCTCGAGGCTTACTTGGCTCGGCAGAGAGGCGCAGCCCCTACCCCTCTTGAAGGTATCGTCGTGGTGTATGTTTTTGGATTCATATGGGAAGAAACGAGAGAGGTACATGGACGACAAGCACACGTATATCTAATGTCATCTCCTAAATATGTTTTCATGATTTAACAAATTTCGCAGGTATACATAAATGGTCTGAAGAGTTACTTGCGGGACATGTGGAACTTTATCGACTTTACCAGAAATACGCTCTATTTTGCAACCGGTGTCCTTAGACTGGCAGCTTATCTTCAACAGCGCACAGAGATACGAATGGATCCATCGGCCGCACTAATATCGAGAGAAAATTGGAGCGACTTCGATCCGCAACTGATTGCGGAAGGTCTCTTTGCGGCTGCAAATGTCTTCAGTGCTTTAAAACTCGTTCATCTCTTCAGCATTAATCCACACCTAGGACCACTTCAAGTAATCGCACTTGTTCGATTTTTCGTATAGCGAATTTTTTACTCGTTTTACCATTTTACCATTTTTAATTTCAAATATTTTATTTCTTAATCGAAAAAAGAGCTTATTATAAAAAATTATCAAGTTTCATGAAAATTGAGCTAATAATTTTTGAAATATAACAAGAACAATTGCACGTTTTTTTACAACGATACTTCACATCAAAAAGAATTGCACCTTGTGTTTTAGATATCGTTAGGCAGAATGGTAATCGACATCGTGAAATTCTTTTTTATCTACACCTTAGTGTTATTTGCTTTCGCTTGTGGCTTGAATCAGTTGCTGTGGTACTTTGCGGAATTGGAGAGGCAGAAATGTTACAGTGGAATATCGGATCCCTCGTGGGATGCCGGCAGTGACGCCTGTTTAAGATGGAGAAGGTGAGTGGAATAATCGAATTGTCAGATGAAATCAGAGAGACATATGTTTGTATCTTTTCTTTCAAGTTATACTTCGGTCTTATAATCATGATAAGAAATGAACAGATTGTATCCCCATTCAAATCTGTAATATTAAACAATGAATTATTTATTACATTAAAGCCATAACTTTTGTCACACATGTATAATAAGTACTCGGTTTTGTGCAGTGTATTTCTAAAATACGTTGTTCTTGAAGAATAAATTAAATGACTATAAAAAAAATAAAAATTTAATTTAATTTTCTAATGTATTGTTTAATATTATAATATATTAAATGTATTTACTTCTCTTTAACATAACACAAATATGTTCCACAAATATTTTAATTATTCATCGTGCAAAATTTTTTCAGATTCAGTAATCTGTTCGAATCTTGTCAGAGTCTTTTCTGGGCCAGTTTCGGTATGGTCGGCATCGAAAGCTTTGAACTCACTGGTAAAAATGATCCTTTTTCTTAAAATTGATGCCTTAATTGTCATCAATGAAATCAACGTCGTACGTCATTATTTTCTAGTCATCAACGTTGTTTATTTTCAGGAATTAAGTCATACACTCGATTCTGGGGATTGTTGATGTTTGGATCGTACTCCGTAATCAACGTGATTGTCCTGCTAAATCTATTGATAGCTATGATGAGTAACAGCTATACTGTTATTGAGGTAAAGCTTCGACTCGAACAATATATTAGTGAATGATCTTGTCAACAGAAACATTGTTGCAATAGGAACATTCTGACACAGAGTGGAAATTCGCTAGAACAAAGTTATGGATGAGTTACTTCGAGGATAGCGGAACTCTTCCTCCACCCTTCAATATCTTCCCACCGCCGAAATTGCTTTTCCGATTGTTTGGCCTGCAGAAGAAACGTATCGGTAGACATTGTAGTCTACGTCGACGTGCACGCGAATACAAGTGAGCTATTGAAATGTCTTTGAAGTGCTTGGCTCAAAAATATTATAAAATAATGTAATATAAAAGTTTGTAACGATCAGATAAGAAAATTCCTTAGAATGTTTTAGAACTGCAGTTGTGTCTCACTCCATAATTTCTGAAGAATACTTACAAAATCTAAGATTTAAGATACTTTTTCACAAATTTTTATAAATTTAAAATATAGCAAGTGTTTAAAATATGAGATCTTATGAAAACAAATTGTTAAATAAGTCTTCAGTATTTTATGATTATTATTATTCTGTAGACGACAGGATATGATAGCATAATAATGGCGTGTATTATACACATGTCTTTCATTAATTATATAGATATGGGGCAGTTATGAAAGCTTTGATATGGCGCTACGTTGTGAATGCGCACAGCGAGCACGAAATGGAACCTGTCACTGAAGACGATGTCCACGAACTTAAGTCCGATTTATCATCATGGAGATGCGAACTTCTGGACATCTTGCATAAAAATGGCATGGACATCGGTAGCGTCGACAAAAAGGAAAAGAGTAAGCATTTAGCAAATAAACAAAATAAACTCAATGCAAAATTTATGCTCATCAAGATTATACATATAACAGTTCATATTGATTGTTCTTATGAAACCAGCTGTACTGGGTAAGAAGATGAAGGTTTGGGAGAGAAGACTCATGAAAGACTTCCAAGTAGCAGGTCCTGTAAATCCATCTGATGTCGATCTTCAAGAAGAGATAACTCTTCAACAATCTGAAGACGAGAACAACGTTGAGAGATGGAAGAGAATCGCCAGATTAGCTGTATTAACTTCGGCTGAACATCGTTGGAGTCAAGTACAATATCATTACTTACTTCATTGAAAAATCGATGGTAGTAACTGATAAATTTCTTAATTGTCATGATTTTTTAAGGTCGTCAAAAATGTAGTTAAAAGCTCTCAAATCGGCAAAAGCTGCAGCAAAGCTTCGCTGCAGAATCAACAAAGTTTAAAGAGAGCCATGGAGGAAGCAAAACGTTTGACGCAAAAAAGCCCATTACCGCCAGATGTACCAGTTGAATTGCCAGAAACTACCGCAGCAACAATACTACATGTACTACACGAAATAGTTGAGGGCGATGCTAAAACATCAGGAATCAGAAGAGACAAAACTCCAGAACCAATTAGGAACGGCATTGGTTCCCAACCGTTTGAATTAGTTCTTCAGGTTAAATAAATAATTAATAACATGCATATATAAAAGCGTTCTGATGAATGTAAAATCATTTATTAGAGCAACAATATGTCAGTGACAACATATGTCAAAATCACTGAGATTAGTAAAATAATTGTCCTTATGCTATGAAATTTTATCCAAAAATGTTTTGTACAGGCCAAATCCTCAGTCGATTTTGTTGGTGAAAAAACAACAAAAGCCACTGAACCATTATTACCACTTCGTTCATCACCACCGCGAGTAATCAAAAGGAAGGCACCTACCCAACTCGGTACTCGATCACAATTATTTAACTTTATATCTGAATATTGTAAATTGTATTAACATTACTCATATTCATCATAAAAACAGAAAATGTTCACTTAAAAAATTATGTAGCAAATACCAACTGATACATATATGTATAATAATTTATGCTTACATGTATTACAGTATAACTATTCGTGTGTTATATCGTGCACAGTAGTTATATTGTTAAGTGAGAAATTATAACTAATAATTACGTTAATTGTTGGGATTATTTATAATACTTACTACTAAGTGTTCTGTTATTTCTTCAGGCCAATTATCAACTCCTGCTCAATTCACGGCTACTCAATCTTCGACTTCAACGAGTGCTACTTCAGTTATCCCTATGACATCTGTTACGACTGCTACCGCAACTTCCGAAACCAATATAGCATTTATAACTGCCATGACTACTACAATAAGTACACCTGTCACTACGAGGATTGCAACTACTTATGCCAAGCCCACTACTACTACTATTACTACTACTACTACTACTACTACTACTACTGCTGCTGCTAAACTTGTTGCTACTTCTAGTATTGCAAAACCCACCGTTACTGCTATCAGTTCTGTTGGTACAAAAACTTCTTTCAAAAACTCTCCAATGGAAAGTCAAAGCAAACCTGCTATCACATCTATGGGTGTATCTTCAACTAGCACTAAAGACGGAAGCAGTTCAATCAGAGCACGACTGAAAGCTTCACATAGTCCTAAACTTTCGATTATCCCGTCATTAACAGTTACTTCAGACGGTAACAAAGATGATGATCGAGAGAAACTCGTAGGCATTACATCGCGTAGTAAGTCGTCGAGAGGAGGATGGCTTTAAACCAAAAAATAATCATTTCGAAAGAGACATCAATAAGATTTTCACAATTACAGTTGATGAGTTGATATAAAAATCCATAAAATATTTTACATCTTGTGTCGAAAATTTAGAAACATCACACACATTCCAAATTTTTTTCGATATTTCAAAATTATAATATACGAGGAATTAGTTCCAGAAAGATTATAAAATTATATTTTCACTAAATTATTTTATTTAAAAAGATACATATATATTATAAACATTCTTACATATGTCAATATTTGTATTGTTTATAAAGAGAATTAAAGGAATAGGACTTATATAGATAAAGTACTGCATATAATTTATTTTCTTATCTATGAATACATTCTATCCCCGTATGCGACTAATTGCATGTTTATGATAAGTTCACAGAAGATGTAATATGATACTAATTAACATGAGCGTATATTAATATATATCTTACTATAACTGCGATTCATATGAATACGTTCAATGTATTTCAATTGACAAATAATACAAGTCTAAAAGAATATCTATAAAAGATAAGGATATTTTGTGTTGTCTAAATAACATAGTTTAAATGCCATAAATATGCAAAATTTATTCAATAATATTTAAAGTTCTATAAATTTCATAAAAGTAGTCATCTGATTCGAAGACTCAACCGAAGACTCAACTCGTGCGGAGTATTTTGTCAAAATGATGCAATTCAAGCTACTTGCACGACTTTAGTCAGCGGATCTTTCTGCGCTGAATTAATCTTATCACCTAAAGATAAAGCCATACCTTGGCTCTTGGCTCTGATACGAATATGACCGACCACTGGCGCGTCAGGTTTGTTCAGTGGTTTCTCAATAGATAAATTCGCCAATGCATCCTCGCCGAATATCGATTTAGCATACATATTTGCAGCCATAAATCCACATTGTCCTGAAAGAGCCTGTAAAATATAATTTTAAAAAATTATTTTTTAAAAAAGATTTTTTAAAATAGCAATGCTATTTTAGTACAAAATTAATCTAATAAAAAATTAAATATACTTTTTCCGGCGTGAGACAACGCATGTTTGTAGATTTCAACAAATGTGCAAGATACTCTCTCAAGTCAGACAGAGTCGTATTGACAGAAACTTTGTTCTCCCACTCGAATTCGGCCCACATTTGGCGGAATTCTGTGTCAGTGCACGTCGCAGGCACTATATAATCCATAATATCGATATGTATATCATTAAGAACAACTACGCTTCTGTCAGAGCCTGCTCCTGATACATCGTAAACTGCAAATAAAAAAGATTAGTAACATAACTAATTAACCTTTTGGCTCGTTGCCCCTTCCTCTTTTAATATTTTTAATTTTATTGAGCCTTATTATTGAATATTTTAAAACAATAATTTGTTGCACGCATACACAGTTTTTTAAAAATATATAAATTTCATACTCACCAATATTTCCAAAAATAATTCCATTTTCCGTAGATGTGACTTTCACGTTTCCTTTGATACTAGCGAAATCCCTAGGCGCAAGTACGACGGGCTGCGGTCTCTCCACTAGCTTCAAGTCGCCCAAAGTGGCCAATTCCAATGTACAATTCTGCAAAGTGTCTTCCGTTTGATTGACTATCAGCACATCCAGCACAATATCGTACTGGTTAACATGCACCAAGGCCTCTGCATAAACTGGATCCGAGAAACCAGTGAGTTGAATAACTTTGCTCAAAGCACTCGGAGCATCTCCACTGGTGCCAGGTCGTCCTGCTACAGCTGCGCTGAGACTTTGCTCGAACATATCACCAGCTCCGCCAGCTAGATCGGATCCTCGGCTCAATTGCAAGAATTGAATTGCGTCATCGACTTGGACAATATTACCCGGCTTTTCCTTGGCCTTCTGATTTTGCGAGTCTTCTTCCACCTTTGCAGTCAACATTCTACCAAGTGCATCACGACATCCCTCGGTAAAGACCTTCTGTACAAGAGGCGTTGGACAAGCAAGAGATCTAAGGCACAGGGAGATCCTCTCCGCGTCGTCGTGTGTCATTGCTTTGCTGGGAAGACCTGAACGGCCTAATTGCAACACATTGGACATTACAAACATTGCTTCTGCCTGTAATTTGTTGCTTCTTTGGATGTTGGTTTCAAGTATCTTATAACGAAGAGCTAATTTTGCCAATGTGGTAGCCAAGGACGCGCCAATAAAAAAATCGCCTTCCATCATATATTGCACTAATGCCGGTCGTTTCTCTTCCTTTTTCCCTATTCAAACATATATAATAGCACATAAGAAATGCATTTTATTTTGTGCTTACAATGTTTGTAATATTAATGTTTACAACGTGTAAAATTAACATTATATAAAATTTTAATGATTCAAAACATTCAAATTTATTTTCTAAGAAAAATTTTATTTCTTCAATTGTATCATTGTTGTAGTAAATAAAGGATATTTTATGTAAAAATAAGAATTACTTACGTGCAGATGCAGCACTGAAAGCACTTTGAGTTGCGTAAGTACCATCAGACGTTACGAGTTGCGCAGGTGCAGCCTGCGAATTACCATCTTCGGACTTTTCACCAGCTTGACGTTTGTTTTCTGCCTCGAGTAACGGCAATTCACCTAATGCTGCTCGTATACGACTCATCACAGCTTCTATGTCTTCTTTTGATGTGGCGTATTCGCCGAGAATCCAAAGTGCAGCTCTGTGTACTTTTACAGATCGTATGTGAGAGAATGCCTAATTTATCAAAATCAAAATTAATTGTTAGCTTTGTCAACCATATATTTTTATAGTGAACTAATGCATACACACTTCCAACAGTTTCTCGACAATCAATGGTCTAAGATTTTCGAATCTTTGAATAGCTTCACGAATAAATACAAGAAGATCCGTAGCTGCTGCTTCGTTGCTTTCCGAAAGAAAATCAGTCAAAACTGGAATAACAGTAACAGCAACATCTGCGAATTTCATGGAACATGTATGGAGAGTTCGTATCAAGAGCTGACGATATCTGCCAGCATCTTCATGCTCTCCACCAGCTGTCCTAAGAACTTCCTTCTTCAAAAGCTGGACCATTTCTTCGATCGTTCGAGTTGTAACCAAATCCATGGCTAGAGCTAAGGTTTTTGTCCTAACTTCCAAAGCTGGTGATCCTGTTGAAAATAAATAACAATAATAATAATAATAATAATAATAATATTGTTGTCAATAATATGTAAAAATTTCAAAAAATGTCTTATTAATACCTAAAACACGGAGTATATCCATTACAAGATCTTGAAGTACTCTTTCGTATACAGGACTGTCTTTCATCGCAATTAGTCGATCCAGTACGATAAGTTTGACATTGTTGTCACTCTCTTTGACAACCAATTCGATGTAGCAAGAAGCCGCTGCTTTGATCGCGGTTGGTGCACTGGAAAGAGTCACAAGCGTGCCAGCTGCTTCGTAACGTACAGCAGCGCTAGGTGAATTTAGCAAACTGTAGATACATCTGATAAAACGTGCTCTTTCCGATGGATTTGCAAGGCAAACCTAAAAGAGAAAAATTTTATTAATAAATATAATTAATAGACAAACATGGACTTATGTATCAAAAATATAACGCATTTATTTATACCTTATATATTAATTCAACAATGACCAACTGTAGTATATCACCAAAACTTGGCACTTGATCGAGGCACGCAGCTAAATATGCGAGAGCTTTACTTTGATCGGCATGCAGTAACATTAAGAATGCATTTCTCCTACATGACATATCTTGTTCTCCTTCTAGATACTTTGCGATCAAGTCTGGAGCATCTGGTATGAGAAATTCAAAATTTCTATATATAGTAAAAATAGCAAGCACTGCATTACGTCTGACATAAGAGTGTCTGTGCTCCAGACAAGAGGTTATTGCCGGCATCAATGGCTCTAGAAGTTCAGGCTCTTTCAATTTGCACAAGAATCTGCAAATTTAATCCACAATAAGAATACATTTTTTGTAACATTGTAAAGGAACATATGGGTTTTTAAAATCAAATTATTCCAAATCATTATACCATTTAAAAATTGAGAAAACGTCTGAGGATCACTAGTATCCTAAATCTTTTATTTTACAAAAATTTTATCCACAAAAAGATACCAAGTTTAATGTAAATTCCATTATATTTTATACCAGCATTGGTGGTACACGTAACAAAATTGCTAACATACATGAAAACAAACTATCGACAAAACTATACAAAGCTTGCTGATATAAAATTATTGACTAAAACTTTACTTGATTTTGTTGTTTGTGACCCTATCCTGTAACTCTTAACAGCAATATTGATATCATTGTGTCGTTGCACAGCTATTTTATTATATGAAATATCTGCGCAATGACACTATAAGGATATCGACACTGTCGCTCAGAGTTACAGAATAAAGTCACTGGTTATACAAACAGTTTTGCAAATTATAAGTTTATTACTGACACAGATGGCTTTAGATTTATTAACAAATCTGAACGAGTTTAATGTCAATATGCTAGCAATTTGTATATTGAGACGATACCGATATTGTTGGTAAGAGTTACAAAAATGGAATACTAGACCCTATGTTCCTATTACAGATTAATATTTACTATATATAATAACATCTACAACTTAACTGGTACTCGTTATGTCCTCACCTAAGAGTGGATCCTCTAACAAATTCATTGGGATGCTGCAGATCTTTCCTATATGCGTCACATACTAGAATCATTTCCTGCAACAGCTTGCCATCAGCAGAGGTTTTTGGCACAATCTCCCAGAATATCAGCAGCAGCTTCTTGATGGTATGATTCTGTAGAGGCAGGACGAACCTAATGATCGTCATTAGGAGTCCCGGCAATCGTTCACCACTTAAAATCATGTGAATTGTCTTCTTGAGCGCACTGATTTTTGTCTTGACGCTACCCTTCTCGAGATCCTGCTTCAACTGGAGTTCATTGAGCGGTTCTGTGTCGGTAGGGATGTTTATCAAAGTGTAACACGGTTGCTCAGTTATTGTGCTCATTTTCTTAGTTTTTTTTGCAACACCGTACTGAGAAGAAAGTTATCTTACGATCTGTGAAAACGATTAGAACTTTAATAATATCATCAATATTACCGCAAAAATAAGTTCTATGCGTGAAAAAAAAAAGGGAACAAGTAATGTGTAAGGTTATGTATTCGCATTCTGGCACATTGCATGTATTATTCGAGTCAAAGCCTGATACAAGATGTTTACAAACAATGAATAAGGTACATACCTAAAATCAAAGCTGAGAAATACACACGTAAATGAGGGCCTGTCAAAGTTTACTGGCATTTAGATCCATATGGAGGCAGAGAAAATCTATATACGTGTCATACGCATGATGTATATAAGAGTCCACAACATAAGACCGGAAGGACGCCATTGCCGGGTACCGGCCGGAAACGGCACAAATGACGAGCGCGCCATTTAAAGTTTCGTAATGTTCACAAATATCCGTAATTGTTAATTAGATCAAATTGCATGTATACACTTTGGTGGCTCGAGATAAGAGACTTGTAGTGTCTATTATTAATCTTTCAAACTATAACTTAAATTAACTAGTAGTTTTTTTTACCATAACCGTTATACAACACACTATTAGTAATTTAGAAAACAAATTTTTATAAAACTAAAATTTTATTCTATTAGATTATTATTTAACAGAATAAAAATATGATGGTTCTATACTTTTAAACATATTACATACTCCTGCATTTCTGTAATCTACAAACTTTTGTTTCAACCCAATTTTAATACATTTCGGCGATGCTTTCTTCACTTTTATACTTATCTATACTTTTTGTCTCTCCCCCTCTCTCTCTCTTTTTCTCTTTCTCTCGTAATGATAATTTTATACGATAATAAAATTAATATTCTTATATATACGTGCGGCATCGCACATAATATGCAGACGAATAAAAGCAAATCAAATATATGTCTGCCCGAATATGCTTTTGACACGTACACTGGATATAAGAACATTATTAAAAGAGGGACAAGTCATAGCTCCGATTTTATGTAGAACGATCGTAAAGTAAGATGCATCTGTATCAATCTGGAGCATGTGGGTTCATGCTGATTTTAACAATATTAGGAATTACATGTGAGATCTCGTGGGCCAATAAACAATGTAAGACAGTCGTGATGGATGTACACGTGAAAAGGTGTAGACTCGGTACTGAGAGAGCCAAGAGGGGCTTGGAAAAATTTGATCTGCAGAAATACACTGAGAAGTACGAAGCTAAGAGACAAGAAGAGGCTGGTAAGCGAATAGGATTTTAACATACATCTCTTATGTAAAAGTAAAATATACAAAAGCAAAAGATGTTTACACATCATTACTCAAACTCTAGATTAGAGTCATCTCTACTTATTAAGACAAAATCTTAAGATAAAAACAATCATTTTTTTATTATATACGATTAAAGATCGTTTTAAGTAAAGTTTTATGATGCCATAAATCACAGAGCTACGACGTTTTTCTTTATATATAACTTACAAAAGAAATACTTAAAATAACTGGACTTGAATACAGGCCTGTGAGCATCTGATTAATAATAATAATAATTCCGTTTTTAGATTATTCGAAGCTGAAAAATTCGGGGTCGCACGGCGTTCCACAGAAAAGGCAACTGACACCCGAACAAGTCAGCAGTATTGCCTTACCAATTGTCGCGGAAGCTATAAATGGCGCTTCTAAAGCTCATCGAGCATACACAGAGTTTGGAACAGAATATGATGACTCCAACTTGAGCCTAACGGGATCCACTCTTGGTTGGCCAGGATATTATCTCAAGGCGCCTTATCCCTTCGGCGGGGGTTCCGTACCCTTCCGCACTCCGGTAAGCTAATCGCCTCTGGGCGATCCAGTCTATTATTTATAAGAAGCGGACTCCTAATCGGTCCATCAAGCTCAATATTGCGCTCCATTAAGTCGCTTCATGAACTAAAACGCTTCGCGATCGTGTGATTCATCTCGTTGTAATTGTTCGTTAATGTTAAAAAAGAAGCTTTTAGATGTAAACGTGGCAAATAAACACCGATAACTCGATAAACAGCGTAACAATAAAAATGTTTTAACGTATAACGTGTCACGCGTTCTGCGCTATTTATGTGATTAACATGTGTGTGTATGCAACTACAACTGCGCTGTATGCAAATTCCTCCGACGATGTAACGTCTCAGCTTCTCTCGACTAACTCACAACAAGATAAACAGACGGTATCAAAACACGCTCAAATCAAGATGAATAATTTTAACAGTATCGTATAATGTATAATAACTAACATAATTATAAATGTTAACCCTCCGGAGCTGACATCAAAGTACACGTAATATATACGATTATTGACGATGAAGTTATATAATAAGCCCTATCTATTTATTTATATTAAAATTAAAAGACATTAATTAATTTCAAAGACGCGAAATATATATATATATATATACATATACTCGTATAAAATAATTGCTAAATAAATTTTAATAAGAATAATCTAGAAACAGATATGAAAAAAATTGATTTGTTTAACATTTTTGACAGAGATTTATATATATATTTTACACGAAATTCACACAATAAACTGTCAGCTTCGGAAAGTTAATGCAGGAATACGTTAGTAAATAATTTGAAAAAGAAAAATAATAAAAGTTTTATCAAACGGGGATAGTAAATCTAAATATCTAAATATAAAAGCAAGAGAAAAAAATCAGACTGGCATGAATATTCGGCAGGCCTATAACAACGATCTCAATCTGAATGCTGAAGAACTGGATGAATTGTACAATGATATCTACGAAAGGCTACCGAGAGCTTCGAAAGACGAAGCTTGGAAGATTTTTTTAGAAATAGCCTCGAAGTGCTGTCAAAATGCCGACAAGTGTCTCAAAGAAATGACACACGTACCTTGCCTTGGAATGTCTTGATTGTCACAATGATTATCCGTAATCGACGCCTAATTGTTCATTGATGTTGTATATAGTGATAATTAATGGTCAGCAGTCAGCACTATCAACATTTTTTAACATTTACAAAAAAATTATCATTTAATATAAAATTTTGAATGACATAAATAACTAAATAACAATGTAAAGTAAAGAATGCCATCATACACCCTAAGATATGATCCACTTAACGCTGCAAGTCCAAAGCATTCTTTTAATTGATCAATTCATAAAATTCTTTCTTCTGACTGATCAATGAAGCATTTGCAACGTTAAGTATATCGTTCTTCTTTATGAGATGTGTGATTTATTTGCAATTACTCTAAATTAAAATCCCTTAAAACAAGTAAAAGAGCACATATAAAAATTAGAAATACAGCTTTGATAAGAAATATAAATTTTTATTATTTTGTTACTTTTTCTTTGGATTTTATTACCGCTTTACGTTCTTACTTTTCCAAAAAAAAAAGAAATGCAATAAATTAAAAGAGTTTTATACTTAGTTAGCCAAATTTGATCCAAACTGTACAATAAAAAAATTTGTTTATTATCTTACTTTGCATCATTTTAATTCTCAATCAGTTTCTTACTTTTGTACGAGGATGAAGTATAAATGAAATACCAGCCAATATGTATAAATGTTTATTGGTTGCTATTATAAATGTAGATGTCACTGAAAATTTTAAATGACAAATAAAAAGAAAGTACGCTATTTAATATGTGTCGCGTGATAAAACTTCCGTGTGTCTACATATTACCTCTCCTCCAAACTTTCAGAATCTACATCTTTTATTAATTAAAACCTAAAATTCCGCATTTGAATCTCGTCCGTTTCCCGACAGACTAGAGTAAAGTACGCGTTCGTCATATTTCAATGATAAATGACTCTAAGCTAAATTTTAAATTTAAAACAAAGCTTTTAATACTAATGAGATCAATTGTCAATAAAACTAAGATCACCACACAAATGTCCGGTACGGGCTGCTTCTCGCGCCTGCAAACACTTGTATTCAAATCACTTAAGTCTTTCTTTTTTTCTTTGCGACATTATTGCGCTACCCGATTGCATTCAAATTGTATTCAAGTTCACTACAATTGCATTTTCGATATTCAAGTCAGCGATTCCCCCACGAGTTGTCATCGAAACACACTTTTTTAACGACATTGTTCTTGATAGAAAAGCAATGGAATAATCTAAAACAGCACATCTGTCCCGTCAATGTCGCCATCGAGCAATTGATCCTCCACGCTTCCACAATCACGAATTCTTCCATGTCAAAACTGATGGATGACACTATTCGCCGCACGTCGCGTCGTCGCATTTCGGCATCTATTAACACTAATGTGCGTGATGAGACTGGATTCCTTATAAATAATATCTCTTTTACACAAATTCTTTCAATTCGATTTATCTCTTCTCAGATCTCTTCTCTATTAGCCATCATCCGTGTGCAAACTCCATTAATTGTTTAAATGTGTGATCAAGAGAAAGTGGCAAATCGAAGATTGGCATTGGAGAATCAACTTCGCTCTAAATCGTTTCGAACAACGTAGGTTCGTCAGTCATTAATGATGTTAGAAATTTGTTGCCTAGAGATTTAACGTTGCTGCGTAAAACCTGTAACAATAGATAGCGCTTGCGTTACGATCGTTTAAAACTCCTTAAAGTTTGAGAATTATCTTAAAATTATTGTTTATGGAATTATATTTATACAAGACAAAGCACATGCAAAGTAATTAATGGCTGTGCGAAGCTGTTCTGTAACTTCACCATGGCGACAAATCAAACATCATGCAAAATGAAAAAAAGAAACGAAAGAAAATACAATAACACCTATCTATAATTAGTTTTAGATGCAAACACACAGACTTTTATAGAATCAAAAACATAGAGCATGGACTACACCATCTACATATATATATGTATGTATATATATATATATGTAAAACTGATCGATAAAAATGAGAGAAAAAATCACAATATGTTAGAAAAAAAAAGGAAATTGACCATCTTTACACTCCCTCTCTCTCTCTCTCTCTCACACACTCACACATTTGATATACTATTTAGATACGAAAGGCACAGTTCATGTGGTATGTTTTTTGTGCAAAATATAAGTTAATTTTAAAGTAACTAAAGTGTGATATAAAAGCAGTAGTAAAAGCAGTGCGCGACGCCGTAAACGGCGTAAACAACAATCATATCAAGCGTGATTACTCTTCAGATACACGTACAAATTTTAAATAACAGGAATTCGGTATTAAGATAAAGATGATTTGATTTGAGAAGTAAAATTTTTTCCTTTAAATATTTCCTTTCAACCGTCCTTCGATTTAAGAAAACAAATGTTATATGAAACTAATTTTTATAAGTGAACATCCCAAAAATTTTGATTTGTACATACACTAAGAAAAAAACTTGTAATATTTATGATTTAATTGCATGGTAAAATATTATGGTTAAGATATCCATTTTTATTACTACTATAATATTAATAATATTAATAATAATTATTCAATGCAGTAAATTCAAGTATGACATGTTGAATAATTACATATTGTTAGATAAGAGAAATAAAATTGTATTGCGGATGTTAATAGCGTATGATTAGCAAAGAAACAGTTAGGTTATAGTTGAAAAGAAAGAGTTCACAAATGCGACAGAGTTCATAAATAAGAGCAAAGTTCTATCTACATCTATCGTAAAAACTTTAATCGTAAGAAAAGAAGCTATCGTAAGCATTGTCTGTCATAAAATCACATTACGACCTGTGTCGTACAACTAATCATTTATCCATAGCTAATGTTTTATAATAAAATTTTATACCATGAAGAGGAATAAATTAATTATTGTGTACTTCAACATTAATAATACAAAACTACCTAGTAAGTTACACCCCAATGAGAAATAACAGTAAAATCGACATTGAATTGATGTCGGTTCGACGTCGATTCCATTGTCATTTCTCACTGGGACTATTAACGTTCCTATTAGTTGTAGTTTCCAACTTACAATGAAACGTTCCCAAGTGTGATAAAATGTTTTACAATAATTCCAAACTTTGCAAATTTGTTACTTGAATTATATATATACAGGGTGTTTCTTAAATAATGCTCACTAATTATATATAGAGCTATTCCTGATAAAAAAACTGTCGAAAATCCTCTATTATTTTGCAATTTTCGCAATATTCTTTTTATTACCCGATGAACAAAATATCTGAAATTGACGCATAAGACAACTTTAAGATATCTTTTAAGAATTCTTTTAGAAACATCTTCAAAATATTTCATAAATAACACTGTATGACATTTTAAAATTGTCATATGCATCGATTTTATCCGTTTATTCGGTAACCTTTAGAAATTAATATTCCGTTAACTATCGCAAAAATTGCAAAATGGTAGAGGACTTTTTAACTCAGTTTTTTGTTATCAGAAATAGCACTATATGATTAGTGGGGGTTATTTAAGGAAATATAATAAATTAAAAGTTAAAATGTAAGTATTAAATAAAATCTAATCTAACAAAGCAAAAATTATACTGGTAAAACAAAAATATACGTTTAAAATTAATATAATTTTCTTCTTTTCTCTTATTTTTCATAAAAAATATACGTATTTTTTTTTGTTATGTTACTAAAGTTTTAAAAGGTTCGAAGTAAGAGAGAAATTTTAAAATCCCGAGCGTACGTAGGTGGTAATGCAACTAAAATGACTATATTTTTGCTAGAAAGCAATTAAGAATTGACAGAACATATTTAATTTCTTTTTTTGCTTATATTGGAGAGGACTTGTAAAATAGTAAAATTCACTCTCTGATGTGTGTGTGTGTGTGTGTGTGTGTTATCCACAAGTAACAAAGTAAAGTTTACCATTATTATGAAATTTACACTTGGCAACGTTCCCTTGTTAACAATATAATTGTGATATATCATAAAATCACAAGAGGAAATAGCACAATGTATTGCACATAATATAATATAATGCCAAATAATTTATAAACATTCATTTTTTTCGAACTTCGAAAAGACTGCAGTTTTATTATCTGTCGTAATGCCAGACTCAATCGTTATAGGCTTTCTACAATGAGCCATTACTTAAACTTTAGCTACTTTCTTTTTAAGAAGTCGACACAAACGTCGCGCGTTCCACATTTCTTGACATTTGATGAATAACAAAGATAGAACGGCGTTTGTGTCGGCTACGGTTTATTTGATGTTACAAACGCTTCAAAGCATTTTTTTTTTATTGGTCAGTCAAAAGGTTCGAAGCATTTGTAGCGCCCTGTGGACCACACCCTGTGTCTCCTAAATAAAAAGCAACCCTTAAGTCGTAAGAAATTAAACAATTATGTAATAGATTATTTTTCTCACATTCGATTATTATTGGTTAATTTCTTACGAATGGACTTAAAGCTTAAGTAATGGTTTATTGCAAAAAGCCTGTAAAGTCAGCGACACACGATGCTTATATTTTCCTGCCGGATTGCTAGCTGGATTAGATTCTCGCCACCGTATTGGCCGTATACGGTGGCAAAAATCTAATTCAGTTAATAGTCCAGCGAGAAAACAAGCGTCGTGCCGCAGGCTTAAAAGTTGAATTGAGTCAAATCTCGTACTATGAGTTTACGATAACTAAAATATTACGATGGGCATTACGATCATTGAAAGGTGCTCACGATAGACATTACGATTGATGTAGATACATCTTTAGGTGTTAATTTGGGCAAGCAATGACGAAATGTGACATTTCATGAAAGCACCTTGCCAGCACGGCGACATTCCAGACGCCGACGCCGGCATCTACAGTGCCTGCCGCGGTGTCGCTTTTTCGCATCAGCCTTCCCCTTACATTCACCATCATTATTGCGACCACTTTTCCCCCTGTGCCGTCCCCTTTTCAAATCATCGACCTTACGTTTTATCGCATCGCCGGCGTAGTCCATCTCCGTTTGTGGATGCTGTTCCAGAAAATCTTTTGTCGTAGAATGAGGTAGATTCGCTATATGCGACAAATCCCTGAAAATGTAAAGAGAAAACGTATAAGTAAGCAAATCGTGTAAGATGGGAAAAGTTACTCTCTCTCGACGAAAATTCAATATTATATTAATAATTGATATCTACGTTCGGATTTATCTTCCAGTCTCCTATATATGTAACTCATAATTATATCAATTGCACATTTCTTTTAAACTTTCGCGAAATTATTACGCTCACAGATCGATGACCCTCTACATCCGAGTTTAATGAACACCGAGAATTTAGCAAGACAAACACGCTTTTCGTCGACGTTAAAAATATGATAAACATGTCGTCTCTCTGATATGGGAGGCAAGAAAACAGGTTCATATGACGAAAAAATCTATAAACACTTGTGCAAGAAGGCTCGATTACGATTTTAGGTGAACAACAGAAAAAAAAAAAAACACAAATCGCACAATTCGATAAACTGAACGGACTGACCGCAAAACAGCGAAAGGGAAGGGGGAAGGAAAGAATGTTACGCACACAAAAGCGAATCGTCCTAGTACTTCGGACTAACCCTCCTGAGATTAATTCATATACAACCATGAACTTTTGGCAGAGATTATCACGGAAGCAATGATAACGCAGTCTCTCTCTCTCTCTCTCTCGGATTCTGGTCCACGCACTCTGAAGAGTACACGCTCTCTCTCTCTCTCTCTCTCTCTCTCTCTCGTGCATATTGATCTCCCTCCCTTTATAAATGTTCCGTACAGATCATCTACTAATCAGCTGACAACGCGAAATAAATGATTCAGCGTCAATATAAATAATTACATAATAATTCGTTATGCGTTGTAATACAATCGGCTATTTATACGTACAATTTATTCGTCTCGTGATCATAAATGGAAATACAATAAATTACTTTATATCAGTGTATCTATATCGTACAATATACATTTTCTATTAAGATTCAATCAGTAAGTATTAGAATGCTTTAGTAATACTGAAATGTCAAAAGAGACATTTTGATATTTGTGTTCCTGCGTTCGCGCAAAATAAGTCCAGTTATGTAGCTACGTGTCGTGACTTTTTTAAAGATTTGTATATATACAGAGACACACACACACACATATACAGAATATCTGTTTAAGAATTTCGAATAAGATTCTAACAAACTAGATCTTACTGCGTTAACATTTTTTCCTCAGTAGAAATATCGCTTTATATATATAGTAATGTGACATCTGAAGATGACTCAAACTTAGAGTCGAAACGTCATGTATTTTATATTTTATATTTATTTTATTATTTTATGTATATTTCAATTTATTTATTCATGCGCACGATTTTATTTATTTCTATAATTAAAAATAATATCATGTTATGACCTTGTGCTATGAAATTATATATTTGACTCTTATATGCCTTGGTCTATCTTTGTTTTTAAATACTAAGAGTCCTGTACATTCTTTTTTTATTTTTAAGATTCTTTTTAGTAATTTATTTAATTATTAAAATAAACGCGTTTAAAAGACATCCGGTATATTTAAATGAAAGCTATGAATAAGCGTGTATTCGAATTAAATACTTACAGATTCTAACGTAATTATTCGATAATATACAAAAATAAAAAGAAAAAGGAAAACATGTACAGACCAAGCCAAAAGAGTTTCGAAAACCTATTTAAAATTGACATTTTTGGGATTACTAATTCACATATATATTTAATGTGTTTTTAATATTTCTTTACATCTATAATAACTGTTATTAAATCTGAAAAATTATGTTGTTAAAAGAACACGTTGAATAGTTGAGTAAACAATCCCAAAAGTATTATTTCAAACTTTTGGCTTGGAGTGCAAAACAAAACAGGACAAACAAAAGGCAGTATAAAAAGATTAAATAACATGCAAAATATACAAAATTAAGAATATAATTTAGCAATTATAAATTTAGCAACGTATACTCGAAAGGGTACCAAAAAAAAAAAAAAGAAGAGCTAACAAGAACGTAAAAGATAAAAGAATGCACTAACTAACCACTCACATAGCGTCGCCCTTCGAGTCGGTCCGTTTCTCCGCGGGAAGAGGTTTGCAGTATTGTTCCATTTGTGCGTAGGTGCATTGATGATAACAGCACTCCTCGACAAGTCCCGGACCGGGATCGATTCTCGACTCATCCTCGTTGCTGTAGAACGGTTCGTTGTAGCCGCGATCCTTGCATATGATATGCAGAGCATCGCTCAGTTTTCTTGAGCACATTTTCTGCATCCGCTGATGCGACTTGTTGAAAATGACATTGTCAGCATCAGCGGCGTACAGGACACTCAGGAAAACCAACGCTGCGAGAAGCACTGCGTCGTTCATTGCACGATTGCCACTACGTATCATCGTGTTGATGTTCAAAAATTGATATCGATGTCAAAAATTGTATACTTAGAGAATGTAGCCGGCGTCTCTGGTACTTGCGGGAATCTTTATACCTCGAAATGCACCTCGGTACCACTACCTTTGTAATCGCGTTCGCCGACTGAATTGTTATATGTATTTATTGTTTAAATAGCTTTTATTTTATTGCAGCTTATTATTTCAGTTTCACGACAGTTCCACGACTGCGGAGAAAAAACCCTTTTTCTGTATTCGGCCTTAACGCTGCGGTCTAAAGTTCTGTGATAATCTTAAGGAGTCGTTTCCACCAGCGAAATTTTTATTTCTCCTCCTCGCGCTTCTACAATTCTTTTGTGGTCACAAAAAATCGTGAAATGATGCTACGAGGCTCGAAGCCTTGAAAAGAGCTCCGCTGGTACCAAGTTCGTTGATATAACTGGCACCGGGCCGCCTCACCACGCGGTTCTTGTTCCAGATTTCAGGGATCAGGGGGAGCGAGGTATGATAAGGAGGGAGTAGCACTGGTGTAGAGGTAGGAGAAGAAGAAGAAGAAGAGGAGAAGGAGAAGGAGGAATAGAAGCGCTCCGCGCGGTGGTAGAGTTTCTGGTAGACGAGTTTCCGCCGGTGGTCGGCGACATCGACGCAAAGAAGAACGGAGAGAGATCGGTTGGACGCACCAAGCGGATGGTACACACAAATTCGCTTTTTCACGCTATTCGCAAAGGGGGGACTCATTTCTCACCCCCCGAAAGCCGCGGATAGGCGGGATGAAAGCCGACGACGAGATTCGCTCTCAATTCGAAAAATGGCGCGCACTTGACGCGCCACATGAGAAGTAGATACATTTCTCAAGTATAACGTATACATATAATGTATTCTTTTGTTGGACGAACTTTCGCCCCTTTTGTGCCGGCCGGCCGGCCGGGCCCAAAATCCGCCGCGCCGCCGTCTGCAGCTCATCTCGCGAAGGCAGACCCATTCTCTACTTTCCGCCAGCTATTCATTTATCACTCACACAGTCGCACTTCATCCCTCCGTCTCCTTTTCTGAACAAAGCAATCTTTTTATCGGAGATGCGAAGAGCGTTGTCCCCCCCGTATATAGCGAAGTCTGCGAAGTCCCGCGATCTCTCTTCGCGCCGCGACTGAACACTAGACAGTTATACGATACCGCGTTATACTATTGTATCTCGCGAGTCCAACGAATGCTCCGTGATTGTGCTCGATGTAGGCAAATTCAAGAAACTGGCATGAGTAGGAAAAATACTGCGTATTAGACTGGTTATTTTGGATTCATTGGAGAGGAATATACCATCATCCTCTTAATTTGCCCCCTTTAACTCTCGGTCGGCAATATATAATTTTGCATTTTCCGTCAGCAATCTATAGGTTTGTGCAGTTTAAATTTCGGTGCAGATTTTTACATTATTTGGACTGTGTATAAAGATCTAAAAAAATTCTTGCATATTTGAAAAACAATACATTACCGGTAGAAAGTTAAAATAATTAATACAATAATTATAATACAAATATAGAAAGGGCGATGTAAGAGTCAAAAGTAAAATTTCATTTACAAATAATACAATGTACATGTTTAATTTTAAATTTGGAAAATAATATAATATAAATATAAGAAAATATAAAAAAAATAGAATGTAAATATAAAAATTACTTAAAGATAAGACATGATGGACATTACGTAAAAAACAGTTAAAATAGTTAATATTAAAATAGTTAATAGATAATATTATGCACAGCTGTGTATGGTAAAATTTACAAAAACAAAAAAATATTTTTCACGCGTCTATATATAGCCGCAAGTTATTATTAATGCATAATCAATTCTCATGCAATGAAAATGTGCAACGATTGCGCTTTCTGCTCGGCGCAGTAGAAGAGTAAATAAAATCTCTAGTGGCGAATTGCGTTTCAGGATCGAGTGACACGTAAATAGATCGCGTTTCACGAACAATTGCAGGAGTATACTGTTAAATGTCTTTCGCCTCACTATC
This sequence comes from Cyphomyrmex costatus, assembly GCF_001594065.2. NCBI lineage: Eukaryota > Metazoa > Arthropoda > Insecta > Hymenoptera > Formicidae > Cyphomyrmex > Cyphomyrmex costatus. The sequence continues at coordinate 15,060 of NW_017280492.1, read as the reverse complement.
GATCACGCGCCTAGCACAAGGCACCGTTTTGAACGAAAGTGGAATAGCTGTCGGTTATGATTTGGTATCAATGAAGACAACCGTTCAGTTATCTCGAACTTATCGAAGACCGACGGGGTGCCGGCGATGATCGGCCACGGTATCGGGGATTCGCAACAACATGAAAAGATCACGCCAAGTGATCTGTGATTCCGATCGAAGACAAAGTGTGGTCCATTATCGGCGGCTTCAATTGATCGCCGCGGCTGTTTTGTCTCAGCCCGATATATCGGTCGCATTTTTTTTGCAGATAGTGAGGTCGCTCCCCACGACCTGCTATCCTCATTTTCTTTCTATACCGATTTTAGTAATTTCGATATCTTTTGACGAATATGGATATATCCCCTGCTGGATTGAGATATCTCGTCTATTCATAGAGCCAATAAACAGCACCTTAGTTTTAGCAAGTCTACTTGATAACGCTACTTTTGCGAAATTTGCCTAAAAAGATCGATACAGCATATAATCCTTAGCGAAGATAAAAATCGGAGCATAAATTCAACGTAAAAGGATAGTAACGCAAACATAAACGAAGCTTCTAGGATACCAAAATTGAGACTATAAAATATTAGAAAAGCATATATGTTTCTATTATATTTTGCAAGCTCAATTTTTGTTTTCTAAAAATTTCATTTACATTTCTATTACTATCCCTTATATTATCTTATATAATATCTCAATAACTGTGAATCTTTGTCCAGTTACTGGCAAATCGACAATACTTGTAACAACAAAAAAATGGCAGATTTGAAAGAAGAATTTAAATATTTTGTAAGAAGTAAAAACATATAACTTGAATAATAAAACAAATTCTCGGACTCCCAAGATTTAAAAATTAATTAATCAAACTAAGTATAGTAATAAACGAACGTGAGAGTCAAATCTGCAAGGTAAAAATTTTGCGTACAAATTATAATATGTATATTCATAATATCTTACATGATTCGAACGTTTCGACTCAATTCGAGTCATCTTCAGTGAAAATTACAATGCGGTATAAATGTAAATCAACTAACTGTCCCATATCCCTGAAAGCAGTGTACATCATATCTATAGAATTACTATAATAAGTTATTTTTATCTTACAACATAATGGCATAATTTCAGAAAATAAACTTAGGACACAAAAATAAATTTATGTAAACATTTGTTCTATCTAACCTTATTTCCAAGTTGTAAACGTTTATTATATTTTATTAATTTTCGTTACAAACTGAGTTAGCAGAACGTTTTCATGCGTCTTCATAAGCATCTTCGTGTTTTAATAAGTTCTTTGAAGACAGAAATATGTAAAGACGCTACAATACATAGTTCCATTATTGTAACCCGGAAACAAGGTGAAATAGAACAAATATTTACATAAATTTATTGTTCTTTTAGGGTTTGAAATTAATTTCTCTGAAATTATGTCCATGTAAAACACCCTATACATTTCCAACAACACAATTTATTATTTGCTAAATATGTATAGAATATGACTTGTATATTAGATCGCAGACAAATATCGATAGATTTTACGTCGCAGGTTTAGCCTGCGACCGTCTTTTATCTAACAGATAATTGCAGGCGTGTGATATCGTGATATTTTTTTTTTTCAACAGTCACACGGTATCGAAAGAAGTGCAACAACCAAAATCATTATCGTAGACTTTGACACATAAACTCTGTGACAAGTCAACGACTCGCGCGTAAAGGAGTGTTCGATAATCGAGCCTCGGTGGCATTTATCGCTGGAATATGAGAATTTTCAAGTATAGAAAAGAAAGCGCGCGGTGCGTTCGTCTCGTTTATTTATAGACCCAATCGCAAGTGTCTGCCCATGCGGTGAAACCGCAGTCGGATAGTTTTACATTTGCGTCACGTACGTACGGCATGTAATCTTTCTTTTCCTTTCATTCTATGCTCTTTCTTTCTGCATCGCGCATATAGTTGGGATGCACCTGGCAGAAAGTGATTATAAAAGCCGGTGGAATCGCGATCGCGGTGGTGAGGAAGAATTTCCCTGGGATCGCACGTTCTTGCGTGACATACAGATGCGGGAGGATGTCGATGCATGCGGAACAGCCAAGGACACGCTGCGCCACGTGCTGCAAACTACTATCGTGGCGATGCACTCGCTTACACGCGCGCACGTGATTTCTAAGTGCGCGCCGTTGTAATAGCGGCCACTTACTGGGTCTATTGAGTCTTAAGTGAACCGCCTGCACATGGCGCAAGGAGAGGTGCGAGCCGCGCCACTTTAGAAAACTCGTGGAAAACTAGCCTCAAGTGGCCACACGTGGATCGTTAGGCCGTCCCGCGCGCGAGACGACCGCAAGAGGGGAAGAGATCTTAAGACGAACCGATTTCACGCGCGAATCATGATGTGAATCAAAAGTAGAATTATGCGTTTCCGAGAAATGTAAATGCATAGAGCAACGATGATTGTTAAGTTAAATTGAGCTAAATCTTTCTTGTCATCAGGTAATTATATCATTAAGGCCTGATTATACGACGTTCTTTTACTTGACAACTAGCGTGCCAGTCTTCTATGGTGAATTTAAAAAAAAAATTGTAGCAACTAAAAGTTTTATAATTCATCATTTCACATATTTTCATCCTCAGTACGTCAGAATTGAGTCATTAAGAAATTATCAAATTTGAATGTGGCAAATGTCTATGATGTAAAATTATATTAAACAAGTAATCAAAAATTATATCTTATAAAAACATGTTGGACAAAAGTGTGTGACTTACTTTAAACGAACCCAAACGGATACACGTTAAAGCTTTTGGATCACATTCAATTAGCCCCACCGTTGCACCCGTTATAAAGAAAGATAAGTAAAGTTATCGGATTTTGTAACCTAATCGGACCTAAACGATGGAATCTTTTTTTATACACTCGTTTTCTTATATTTTTTGATATATATATGTACTGAATCTCATTTACACAAATATTTATTTTAAAATAATCTAGAAACGGTTAATCATATTTATGTTTATGTGATTCTGATGTTCTCTTTATATTTTTTTATTTTTATATCTTATCACAGATATCTTATCATAGATATTATTTTCGAAAGTCCACATTATTTTCTAAATTGGCGAACGTTAATATCTTCATGTGCTTTTGAAGTGTAAATGAAATTAAAAACAAGTGGAGAACGCGCGATAAATGGTTTCACGAAATTACACAAAAAGTATATATAAAATATGTTTGTGCCATCCGACTCTCACTGGCGCGCAAGTGATGATCTGCTACGATCCAAAAATAACCTACGATTACAGAAACCTGACGTTATTCCTGGTAACGTCAAATTGCAATTATCGCATCCAGGGCCGGCGAAGTAAATTTTTTTTATGTATGGAGTTTCGGTTGGAGGAGGAGGGTTGACAATAATATTTTTGACTGCTTTTTCATGTATGCGTTTTCATTTTCATATTTTATAAAGCAAATGTTGTTGCTCTTATTTTGTTTTTAGTTATAAAATTCATTAGCAATTCGATATCTAAATCTTTGGCAATATCCTGATACACGAATAAAAACGTTTCTGTAACGTTGTCGCTCGAAGAAAATTTTTTAACCGCCTAAGTGCGGAAAACGACCTTTCGTTAGAACCCGAAATTGTTAATAGCATTTCAATTAATTTAGTAAATTAATTATGCATTAATCAAGTGTTAATTATGTGTTTATGAAGTGTTTATTAAGTGTTAATTTAGTGTTTACTTCTGACGAGGTTCTGAAGTATGTATGGAATTCCACAGTTCCGAAATTTGTATGTATGAAGTGCTCCAGACCGACCCTACTGAAATCGCCGGCCCTGATCGCATCACTCGTAAACTTCGTGATCGCTCTCTATCGCAGCCTCTGCTTCACCGAAAAAACATACATATTCCTTATACAATTTAGCTACCTCTTCGCGGATTTATCAATCCGAGATGAATTCGGTACGTGTGTAATATGTAATATTAATTAAAACTGCGCGAAAATAGAATTACGTTGAGTTGTCGAGAAATACGAATTGCACTTCGAACCCGGAATGCATTTGTAGCTACAAATGTTTTTAAAGGCAAATTATCAACATACGTATAAAATCAAGTGTCAAAGGTGGTAAAGATACGGGCGACGAGAAAAAAGAAAATAATAAATTGATTTTTTTAAATGATAAACAATAGGGTAACTGAAAGTCCCACGCTCCAATTTGTGGGCATTTCTTGAATTAACAAATATGTCATTATTATATTCATATAAAAAGTAAACTATAAGTAAAAACTTTGAACTAATTTTTTGATCATTTTCAACGGTAATTTACAATGAAGAAAAAGAGAGAGATTGTCCGGTAATAAATCATCGCACTCTAATAATGAGGACCAAGCATTTCAGCGCAATAAAATAACAGAAATTATTTTTTTATTTGTTGATGACAAAGAAATTTAATATTTGTGTAACGGAACTTGTATAATTTGATAAAAGAAGATCAAATATAATTTATTAATGACAAACAGATAAACAAAATTTGAATTTATTTGATAAATTGAGATCATCAAGTTTCAACAAGTTAAGTTTATTTACAATTAAAATGCATAAAAAGGCAGAAATGTTGATGTTGCTGAAAAACAACTTCATTCAGATGCACACATAAGCGCCAATTAATTAAATATTACAGTTCAGAAGAAAAAACTTTAATTAAAGGAACATGACGTGGCAGTCTTAAACACTAATTGACGTGCCTTCACCGCTATTATTATGTTGGGAAAGGGATGAAAATTCCAAGTTTCCCGACTGGCGCCGTGAACCGAAAGAGAAACAATTTGATAAGTAATCAGTGGAAAATAAGCGTGTTATGGGGCGGGCAGTCGTCTATTATTAACAACGAGATATCGTTACGAGCAACAATATGGCAACAATATAGAGAATCAGAGCTTCTTCGTTCGAGCTTTATCAGGCATGATATGGCATCTCATCAATCCTGGTGATGTTTGCTGCGAAAACGAGAAAATAGCGAAGAAATATACTGCGATAAATATGTAGTACCGTTTTATTTTCTTTGGTAGTCTTAACAATATGAAATAATTCAGGAGTCGCTAATGTAATACAGGAAGTAAAGCACACTGTAAAGAAAAAGATATATATATAATATATATATAATAAAATAATTATATATATATATATACATATATAAAATTATTTTATTAATAATATATAAAAATGATAAAATTACGTAAATAATTATATATGCAAAAATTACTTAACTATATACGTAATTTATAGCGAAAGTATCTATAAATATATTGCATGTACGTTTCGACTAGGGATGAAAAACCGGATAGTAAGATTATCGAATACTGGATATCGGAAATTCGATTGGGCAATTATCCGGCCGGATACCAGATATTTCCCGGATATCCGCTGTATCCCTGGTTTCAACAATAATTAATGCTTTTACCACAAATTGTATAAACGTTCTTTTATATTAGATAAAAAATTACAATAATGGTATACAATATTTTATAGTTTTTATGTAGATGTTTGTAATATGTATATAACGGAATGATAATATCATATACGTTACGTAAATTAGATTTGTATTTTTAACTTCGTTCGTACATAAGTTATTTGTAAGCAAGTAAAATACCACATCTATAATAAATGAAAAACATTTTTATATTTGAAAATAGAAGCTTAAGAAAAATTATATTTATTTCGTTGTGGCGAATTATTACGTAAATATTTTTATATATCCTATTTTTATATATTTATATTTATTTAAATGTATTTTTATTTTTATATGTGAAAAATTTTTATGTTTTAGACTTGTAAAATTTGATTATAGCCAAGCAAATCGGGGGGCTAAGGTTCGTTCCCTTGACTCGCAATCCCAATATCCTAAGAAGCTACTAATGACCGTTTAAAACCGAGACCTTGTCTACAAAAGATCGAGTTTCATTTTGCCGATGATGGTCATGCATTTCCTCGAACGATAATAATCCGTTCGAAAGAGAAGGCGCGGTGGAAAAAAACAGTGCATTATTTGCACGGCGTATGAAAGCGGAGAGATTGAAAATAGCAAAAGCTATTTTCCATTCTCACGTAATGTACTTCTGCAGCGAATTGCAGATCAAAGGAGGCGTATATGTGAAAGGAGGCCGTTAAATTTCAACGCAACCAACGGCGAAGCCCGGCGTGCTTCTATTGCTGCGCCCTGGGGAGAGCAATAGCAGACACGCGATGAACAACACGAGTCGACCTCGTCGGCGAAAAATCGCTGACGTTACTCGGGATTTAGACTTCGTAGCGATAAAGTGACTAGAGTTAGCGGCGGAGGAATTACTATAAACGGGGTTAAGTTCGACCGCGAACTCGCTATACATATCGGCTATACATCGATCATCCCTATCGGCTGTTTTCCCGCTGATTTTTCTTCCGCACAATACGAGAAACTCGGCCGTGCAGCTGTGCCGAATCTATATAGTAGGTCCGGTGGTCCGATTTACGAGGTTATCACGTGCACAACCGTGATGGCTGTACTTTGACGTAGCTTTCGGTGGTGACGATCCGTTCGCGGGGGAGCGTATCGCGCACTATTGATAAGCAAGCAGTAGTAGATTAATTATCTAGAGGTCAAATGTACAATTTTAGTAGGGAAATTGATTGGCTTGACACCAACGATTTATCGTGCTTATTTACTTGAATTTTTTTTTTTTCTAGAGTTCCGTCTTGGATAATAACTCGTTGGAACTTTCTCTTCACACACCACACAACACACACAAAAAAAAAATATATATATATATACACTGTGTAAAAAATAAAATGTTAATTTTAACTCAAAGACGTTGAGTGGATTTTCTGAGACATGCAGAAATGTTAAAATTAACATTTTTGTGTTAATGTTAACATTTTTGCATGTCTCAGAAAATCCACTCAACGTCTTTGAGAGTTAAAATTAACATTTTATTTTTTACAGTGTATATACAAGAACAAATTTAATAAATTGGCACAGAGTTGCGAGTGCACACACGAGATTTCTATAAATAGCATCTAATCATTTGGGGACATATAGTGGGAAAACATTATTTCTTACATCTTATTGTCGCAATGGTCGCGTCTAGTATGACTTCGAGATAATTGACCGATTAGATCGGCAAAGCCAATGTACTACATTCGAGAGCAGTCGAGATGCTGCTACAACGAGTGAATCAACGAACGGTAAGAAACGAGCGGTTGTATTTGAAGCAATGATACTTATCGCACAGATGATTCAATCGGTTACGTCTATCTTCCAATTACTCGCTGCACCACTGATCTTTATCTACGAGGACAGAGAAGTCTTCTTCCGCGCCAACTTGATCGATATGAAATTAATACACGTAGATATATCACACGATCTTCCTGTTTCTGATTTTATTAATAAGTAAACACACGCATACAGTCATTCATTTTCGAAACAAATAGGGAATTTTGTAGAAAGTTTTCACGTATCTCTAACTTCAGAATTAATATTATACCTAATATCTCTTACGAAGCAAGTGTAGTTTCTAAATTGGTTTTGACGAGAGAATAAAACGATTTTCATTATACACAGAGGGGAAGTGAAGGATTAATACAAAAAAAAGGTGTGACAATTTCTCGTCAAGTTTCGCGCAAAACGACACATCTTATTTATCTTTGTAAAGACGATTATTGGATTTTACTGATGTTCACTGAATGTGATTCTCGGTACTGTCCCATCTCGTAAATCGCCGCTGCAAAAATCATAAGTTCTCACGCTGATTTTATGGTGTTGTCATTTTCATGTTGCAAAGACGCCCCAGTAAATGAGAATGAATTGAAATGGATTGGAATAAATTCCGATTTTTAGAAATATAGATTCGCGAACGTTAAAATAAATCCTTTTTAATCTGAATGCATTTTTATTTATTTGTAGGAAGTGCCTGTCGATAAAAAAATGTAAATATTAACTTTCTTTTTCTATACCTCATGTATATCTACTGCTCGATTCAAAATTCTAAATAAAAAATGCAATTCAATCCGAATAAATCTAGTTAAATTCAATTGAATATGAAAATAGTTCTTCTTTTATTCAATCAAATTCAATAATGGGAGTTAAATAAATAAGACTAAAAAAAGAATTAGATAAAAAGAGAATAAGATACTTAAAAAAATAATTAGATTTAGTTCGTTTTTTGCAACGCAAGGTATAAAGAAAAAACGGTCTAAATCGAGCGGTAATAAGATTTTTTAATTAATAAATTTCTAGTTTAACATATTACTAAGAAACGACATAAAATAAATATATAAAAGTATAAAAATAATATCGAACGTTTTTCGGAACTCTCTCTCTCTCTCTCTCTCTCACAGGTCCTTCTTCAGCGATTCATAAAGATGTTTCGATGTCGACGACATAAACACATAATCTTACGGTCAAAGTGACATGGTGTGCTCATATGACAATTTGTTTGAAGAGAAATAATTCTCCTGTTTTTGTACGAATGTGTATAAAATGTATGAAAACGAGAGCATCGTTACTTGTTCGTCTGATTCTGTTTTAAGCGCAAGAGTTTATTTATTTATTTTATGTCACATTTCGTTTAAATCAAACTTCGAAAATTATCTTAAAAATTGTTATATAGAAATTTAATTTGATAAATAATTAACTTTGTATAAATTATGATTTCGGCCATTTTAGTGATAATATGACGAAATAGTTATTTGAAAAGTTAATAAGTTATCACAAATTAAACTTCCTTTCTTTAAGAAGATCAGTCTAGTTGTCAAAAATGTACAAAATTTCGCAATAATGCAGGATCATTCGTTTTCCAACATCACGCTGTATCCGGCAGAATCGTTATTAGTGTTATCTATTCTAATGACAACGATATGTGCTCAGTGCACATGTATCAAAGTTTTCTTATCAATTTTTACCAATTCAAAAACATTACAGGAGTGATGTCGTTCTTGGAAAATTCCTTTCTGGTATTAATTAAAATGGTACTGTGGGAGCAGACTGTTATTTCGTTCGTTACGCCGAAGGGTCCAAGTTCAGTGCCCGACCTGGCTTTCATATAATCAAGAGGCAGCAACAGAATTTTTTTCTTTACTTTTTTTTTTTCTTATCGTTGGCGCCAGCAATAGATCAAGTGTGCTCGTTATTACCCGGACTCGTCGCGAAACAAAAGATAAACGAAAGGTATCGGCGGCACGCGATCATATTACATATTTTAAAAATATATTCATTGAATTCCCTTTTAATTCACTGCGTAATTAATTAAACGCGCGAGTGCAAAAAGCTGATACAAGCCACGTAACTTCTCTATATATCCCATATAATTAATCATCTTATTAATTAGATACAGTTGTATCTTCAATCTTTCTTATCTTTAATTTATAATTTAATTAGGGTTGAAATCATTATTATATAGCGATATTCTTGATGAAACGTTATATAAGTCCTTTCTTAATAAACTGGTCGTGTATTAATGGAAACCGAGGCCTGGTTACACTTAGATTTTCTCGTCAATGATCTTTTTATAACGAGAAAAATTGTGTCAGGTCACAGGAGGAACGTATATTCCGGGAAATGGTGTAAAATATATTTCGCAATTTTAGATACTTGTGACTCGATCAACGAATCATATGAAAATTCATTAATTCCGCCGCTAAATTGATACGTAGAAGTGTATGTATATGTATGTGTTGACTCAAACCTGATTATATAAAAATACTGATTAAAGAATATGACAGCGTTTTGCGCACATTTCTACCATAACAGCGCTCGAGGATAAACAGGAAAAGAAATAAAACTAATATTTAGATAAAGAAAAAGCGAATGTCAGGAAAAATAAATATCAATTTAATCCAATAACGTTCATGTTCACGTGTTGATAAAAACATGAGGGATCAGTATTCTTGCAAACAATTTTTGAAGACCACGTTAAACTGCGAAAAATATCATCCTCCGACTTACTATAAAATAAAAATATATCGTTTTTCATATGCATTTCTGTGGTACGTATCTAATTATTCTGCATCATCACGAAAGATAGAATTGTAATTAAATTCTCCTATTTCTCTCATTCCATCTCTTTTGTTGTGTGAAAAGAAAACTTTTATTATGTGGAAGGTGACATCAACTCGCGACTTAGAATAGTTCGTGGTAAGATACAGCTCGTCGTAGTCGAGAAATAAAACATTTTTATACCGAGCCATAAACTGACTTTACGTGTCGTCGTACGTCAAAACAGATCTATAAAGCAAATATGGTTTTTCAGAAGCGTCGCGACGCATCCTGTCTCATCTTTGGCGGAATATTAAGAAATGAATCCGCACATCTGCCGATGCGAGGGAAGAGATCGTATACATTCAATGTTCAGTAGCGATGAGAAAATGAAAGAGGAAAGGTTATAACTTGTACGTAGCGATGTTTTGTCTCTCAACTCATAAACATCGCATCAGTATCAGCTGCTTGCCAAATTTAGCAAACAGCCATTGACTTCTTTATCAGCTTCGTCGCTTTCACGAAACACCGCGCCTATGGATCTCTCGCATGCGATAATTACGTTGCGCTCGTCTACTTATGGCAGTTTAATGGGGACCAGCTATATTTACCATTCTGTCCGACCAGGGATATTTTCTCACAAGGAGAAAAAAGATATTTGTGACTATAATTGCATAATAAAATAGTTTTAGTTAGAAATTCTATTTATTATATATATCGTTATATATATCGTCGATCTTACCAAACGACTGTTACAATATGGAAGAAACAAAAGGCAAAAATATTAACAATCCTCTTTCTATCCTTAAGTCTTTCTTTCTTGCGTTAATAATCCGACATTATCTTGTCCTTATTTAACATGTCATGATTTTCTTTGGAAGCATCTTTTCCGCCTTTTTTCTGTATCTTTAAAACGACGGCGATTTAACTTATTAGATTTTGTGAAATAAATGGATAATTATTATCATTATCGTAAAAATAGTTGCAATTATAATTTAAATATAATTTATAGTTATTTTTGGAACAAAATATATATAGAATATGATTGGTTAAAAAATGACTATATATTAAATATAAAATACACTAAATGACAACGTTTTCAATACTGTGTCTCTCAAAATATTTAATTTCTAATATTAAATTGCTCAGTATTATTAAACTAAAACACTTTCTAATGATAAAATCAGTGTTTAACACAAAACGAGTGGCGAGATGTTTTTTAATCTTACAGGTGAATGACAATCTAAATAAAAATAAAAATAAAAATCTATATGTCAGAAAAATTAAATAATAATCTAATGATCCAACAATATCCGCCTACGAGTTGATAAAGTGAAAAGTAAGCTTATCGGGAACTCTTTAAATAATCATGTTAAACTACAAACGTTGCTTTTTTTTCAAGCTTATTTTAAAATATTATTTCACAACTACATCCCCTACAGAATTTGTTTTCAATTATTTCATGCAAATATAATTCTTAGAATAGTCCTCTCCATGAATAACAAGAAATATTATTATATCCAACGAGAAATTCCACGTTAGTTCAAAAAACATTTGAACTAAGAAAATAATTTTGGTTTCTAGACTTGACATATCAATGTGTAATCGACCCGTTTTATCATGATTTCTCAAATAGCTTTTACCTACTTGATTTATCAGCCAAGAGGAATAAATTCTATTTTTGTAGAAACTGTCGGCGATAACAGGGGACATACACTTATCACAGTGAGACCTATTTCTATTTCTGGTCACAGAATATAATTTCCTGATTAAATTTTGAATTATCCCGTTTTAAGTTCGTTGACGCTGTCCGTAGCGGTCTCTTAAAGTGTACCTACGCAAATATACGCAAATAAAGTATTGTTCTTACACGTTATTGATGCAGAATAAATGGGAGAGAGATCATGCGCGCGCGTGCATATATTCCATGTGAACGTTAATAGATTATGTATTTTGATGTGAAAAATTGACTTTTATACGGTCCTTAGAAATCCTGACCTTATTCTCACCTATATGATAATAATCGATGAAACTTAACGCAGCTTGAAATTGCAAGGGTTAGCCTTAAAAAGGAATAACGCGCATATTCCATTAATTATAGTACGGTATAATTCGCTGAAGACTTACAAAAATTCACTGTATATCGTAAACTTAACAAAAAAATTGTTAGAAATATGGAAAATTGTCAAAAATTCATAATTGTGAGAATTATTCCAATTGTATATTGCAGTTTGATAAAAATAGACGTAAAAGATATAAATTTTTCTTACAAGCCTTGTTACAATAAAAATATACAAAAAATGTAAATCTCCCACGAGCTTCGTCACGTATCAACAATAATTTAAATAACTCAGCGATACATTAATTCTCACGTGCAATACCCTGCGTAGTTTTTTATTTCTTTAACAGAGGGGCATCGAGCGCGATGGACCAGGTGCAAAAACTAAATATAGTCCTCGTGATACATCGTTCTTTATTTAAGGCTGAAAAAAAAAAAACAGTGCGTATATTTTGTGACACCAGCCCACGATGTGCATGCAACAACATCGGCAACACTTGGATGAGATAGTTCTTTTGTTGAGATGTATTTCCAATCGTTTGTCCATTGATTATATGATATCAAAGAAACAACGATAATTTTTCATTAAATGAAATAATATTTTGTTATTTCTAACTTCCATATGTATGTCAAAATGCAATCAATCCATTTCTGTGATTGAATTATTCAGTTTTAAAATAAACAATTTCAAAATGCCCTCATAACATACTCGCACATTTATTGGAAGGACCTAAAACTTAGGGTATAAGGACGCTCTGAGTGGAAAAGGGCAAATAGAAGTCAAGCGCGATAATCGTTACGCAAAATAAATTACAATTGTAACACAAATCTCTTTATATTAAATTAAGGCACTTATATGTTTCGACTCATTTTTACTAAAGAGATTTGTGTTACAATTGTATTTTATTTTGCGCCACGATAGCCATGCTTGACTTTTACTCGTATTTGCTCTTTTTTCCACTTAATTTCATTAGAATTTAAATATGAACATAGGATCACAGATGCTTACCCTACTCTTAGCAAGGTCGTCAGAGACTTATCTGTTAGCTTGGTACAAGCGTACTTAAAAGGTCTATAATATTTTTCTCTGAGTTTCGACTTAGGTAAATAAGCGTAACTGTTTAACTACTGATACTGTGATACAATTCGTAAAATGTTTTCTGCTTTCGAGCTTGATTAAAGCTTAGAAAATATAGACTGTATCGAAGAGATTAAATAATGTGGTTATAATCACAGACTGAGAATAATTGCGAAATCAAAAATATTCGTAATCATATTAACAAATGTATTTATTTGAACCAAATAAGAAGTAGTTATTTCGTAGAAATACAAAAAAAATTGTATTCACCTTGTATGTACATATTATTCACATTCATTTATTCGAACATTATAACTTGAGGATTAGTATGGGTGGGAATTAACGCCACGAAAATGCATTTAATAAATAATTAACGGAGACAAAAACACATTTTTCCAATTAAATTGTTTAACTCTAATGTTTTAGTTAAATTTTCCACATATTAAGTAGAAGCAGCGGCCACCTATAAAAATGATTAAAAATAATTCAAATTGGGTATGTAATTTCGCACTATTCGCATTATATGAATTTAAAATGTTTCGCGAGAATGAGAGAACGAGGGGCGGAAAAAGGACTCGAAGAGAGAGACAAGAAGAATATCGCATTTAGCGCAACGCGCTTGTTGAACAAAGTAGTAAACAATTAGTCGCAATATACGTTCACGGACGAGATGAGTGTACGAGCAAGTGCATCGAACTGCGATGCGACTCGACGCGATGTAATGCAACAAGGCGACGAGCCGGCGACCAGCCGACCCTCCCGTGGCCGGCGCCGTGTCTGCGGAAGAAGAAACGCGGCGTGAAAGCCGAGACGCATAATATGAATTGTGATAAAAGTCACCGAGAGGAGAGTCCCTCGATCCGTTAAGGTCTTACGTAAAATAACAATAAATAATCGTCGCGTCGTAATACGACGGCACGTGCGCGCCAAATACGATGCGTCAACAATTACTCTACGATCAGTTGGCCTACGCAATCCGGATATTCTTGCAATGAAATCGGAAGAATCTGGGAATAGAATTTTATGACGTTTACACGCGTCTTTTTTTTTTTTTGCAACTTATATATATACACGTATAGGTATTTTCTATAACGTAATATGTAACACTAATAATAGTTAATGACGCAGTTACAGTGACGTGTTGCTGGTGCATTGTTTATTACGCCCCCACCCTTCAAGAAGCGTACGACAGATTGCTATGAATAATGCATCCATTAAATATCATCATACGAAAGAGTTCATAATCGATGGAACACCCTACGGAGGGATTAGTAGCGATAAAGACATGGATAGTGATAGTCCGCCGTTAACGTCCGCTCTCAGGAAAAGAAATAGTCCTCCATTCTGCTGGGGCCTCGGCCTTACCAAGGACTCTTTCAAAACTGTCAAAGTGATCTTACTGGGCCAACCAGGCGTCGGCAAATCAGGTGAATAACCGAATAATCTCGATAACAGTTTCTTCAATGGATAACGTAAAACACATATCACTTACAAACATACGTATCAGTGACTGCGAAGTCATTTTAAATCATTCATTTTCTTTCACAATCAATGAAAGTTTTCATAATAAATAAATAAACAGAAATTGTTTTATTAAACTTGGCAAAAAAGATAATGCAGTTTTTTGAAGCCAAGAAAATACATAACGAGCAAAAAGCATGCAATTTGAATTTTTATCGTTATAAAATATCGACTCCCGGCCGAGATAATGTTTTTCGCAATAAGATAAATTATTATTTTGGAAGTCGAAAATATCAAAATATAATATTATTAAACACGGGAGATTGGATTACTATTGTTCCTTTGATATCTAATCATGTGTAAATCAAATAAAATGTGTATTGTGGGGGGGGGGAGTACAAATTAGTTCGGTCCGTTTTCCAAAAGATGATCGCCTCCAAAGACGA